>NW_027466095.1:3740000-4000000 GCF_046127955.1 Nelusetta ayraudi
CAGCATGCGTCCAGGATAACAAAGGCAGACCATAACATGGCAGAAATGAACACAAGTTATCAGTGAGTATCAGCATCAAGTTACAGTCACACTGTGAATATCAAGCAAAACTCACTTTTCTCTGGCCGCACACTGTGACACAAGCATTGACCAGCAACCCCTCTGCGTGGAGCAGAGCACTGGGCACAGCTGCTCTGCTGCCTGTCAGCCCTCTCCCCACACCCACTGAGCACCAAGCCCATCTCCTTCACAACAACTCCTCCCTTTGTCTCCTCCTCCTTCCTCTGCTGTTCTACCATTTTATTGCTTTAGTCATGAATGCAGTGAGTTCTGCCCATTAATATTCTCACCCAAAATTATGCTTTACTTCATTTATTGTTTTCATTTATCTGATTTGTTTTCTTCTCTCTTTCTTTTTGGGTTCCTCCTTTATCACCTCTTACTATGATCAATGTATTGTTACTATTGTTAATATAGTTAATATCATTATGAATGATGCTAACAGCAGCATTATTATTAGCATCATTATTATTATCTGTTTGTCTTTTTGTTTGTTTATTCTATTATAGATTTACTTATATTGTGGGCTGGTCCCCTTGGCTGGGTAGGGCTCTGAGGAATCCTATATATATATATTTCATAACAGAAAATAGTAATAACAATATGGGATGAGTGGATGGATGAATAAATAAACAAAGACCCCCCCTCCCCTCCGTATTGCTATTACTGCCACTTACTGTCATCATTGTTGTTGCTATTATTGTTATTATCAATATGATTATTGTTATTAAGAGTATTGTCACTATTATTATTGACATGATTTTTGAAAATCTATCAATCTACCAATATTACAATGTTTCCATTTTTCCCTCTTCAGGAATTCACCCCCTTTTTAATTTCTATTGACTGTTTTCACTGTCTGTGTAAGAAAGCCCTGTTAATGAACCTGTATCCAGAAGTTAGCGCTGTATTGTTACCGGCCCTTTAAGAGAGGCAACGTTCGCTTTTCCTATTTTTTTTCCCACTGCACGTACTGCACGTACTGCACGTGAATCTATCATCAGCGAACCAGCCGTCTGACGAGCTGCGACAGAGTGGTGTGCGCTTCTTCCCGACTGCTTAGAGAACGTGTGTCCGTGATGAAAGTGAGTAGAGGCTGATCACATTGTAATTAAGATTAGTGCAGCCTGTTGGTTCCTGTTTTGCCCGTTAAGATTTCTTTGCCATTAGTTTATTAGTTTAGTTCGCTAACGTGTTTACATGTACTTCGTATTTAAGCTAGCAGCATGCTCCGCAGTTGCACCTTGTCAGCACGCAACGGAGTGATTTATGCCCGTCTGATGCAGTTATTATCCCTTTACACCAGCTAATTCAGATGTTTATTGCTCTATGATTGCCGTGTCGACCCTTATGGAAACTTAATATGTGATCCTGTCACGTGTTGTGTGTGTTGTGAGTGATTCATGTAGCTATGTATATATGTGTGTTAATTTACTATGTACTGTATTATTGTATTGTGTTGCAGAACCACGTTCTTCTGATAATCAGAGAAGTAAAGGACTGTTGAACCTTGAACTGCCTCCGTGACTCTCTAGCCGGAGTCACACCCCCATAGTGTTACCGGCTCCATTCAGTGCACCCCGTAGAGTTCCATAGCTCTTTCGCAGTCTGATAATTATAGCATTTATTATTATATATTAATACTGAACTGTTTCAACTGCTATATTTACAACTGATACACACACACACACACACACACACACACACACACACACACACACACACACACACACACACACATATACAAACGTGCAGACAGACACATGTCTATGGGTAGTGAATTTAGCCAATTAATCTGGACACATTTTAAACGCTGCAATTTTAATTAGACAATTAATCACCAGTGCACAAAGAAAAAAAATTCATAGAAACCAAAATATTTTCTTGTTGGAAAAACAAACAAAAAACGTGGTGATGTCCCGCAACTAATCAGCATTTGGTGGCGGTGGAATCTGCTCACCGAGCCGCGCTGTTCAAACCGGGTCAAACAACCCGGCAAGCGACCCGGGTGATAAGGTGACCTTTTTTACCTGCCGCACGGAATGACGTTGAGCGTCACGTGCGCTAAATCATAATATCGCGCCAGTCGCGGCAATCAAATGCGGCATGGAGAGAGAGAGAGAGAGAGAGAGAGAGAGAGAGAGGTTCACGTCAATTCTGGATGGTTGAACATGTTGAGAGTGCAGCTTTCTATTCGAAAAAAAAACATAATGGTGCTAAGGCAGCCTATCTGCACAAGTTAATACGACTGAGACCACTAAAATTTTCATTTCTTAAGTTAAGTTAAGCCAACAGCTATTTCAGGACAAACTAGTATTTTGTTCACATACAATATTTGTGGTGTCGGTTGTAGTTATTCGCTGAGGTGCCTACATCCATTGCTGCTGCACGAACGCAGTCTCATCAGTTCATGCAGCAGAGACACGGTGATCAATGAACTAGAGCT
Organism: Nelusetta ayraudi; assembly: GCF_046127955.1. Classification (NCBI taxonomy): domain Eukaryota; kingdom Metazoa; phylum Chordata; class Actinopteri; order Tetraodontiformes; family Monacanthidae; genus Nelusetta; species Nelusetta ayraudi. The sequence goes on from NW_027466095.1 coordinate 3,742,507, forward strand.
GCTGATATCTCATCCCCCACCTGTTTGAGTCAGAGTCTAACGGTGACAACCTGAGATTACAGTCTGTCTTTTTTGTTGTTGAGATAAAAGGGATTAGGATTGGTAGGTGTAAATGAAACAAGCAATTTGACATATGGAGAGACAGAATAGCTTTTCTTTTCAATATAAATTAACGTGCAGCAATCGTCGCTGTCCACAAACAAAAGCTCGTAGGATCACATTTCATCTGTAAGATATTGTTGGAGCTGTTGGACTAATGTTACGATTTAGTGCTGGTTTGTTTAGTTTAGCGTTTAGCATATGCGTTTTTATTAAATATGTGTGCGTGTTTTTGCTATTTTCACATGAAAGCCTATGGTTATAAATTATTAATAAGTATGCAGTATCATAACTATGCTTATAACCTTTATAACAAACCAAACCGCTCGAAAATCGGTTGAAAATCGAGCAATTTAGGGCTATTTAAAAGAACATGCACGATAAGAATACATAGTTATGAGTGAGAGAGGCGGAGCGAGGTGACTGTGGCAATATGGCTGCCAGTGCGGACGTTCGATTCCATTGGCCAGCAGCGCGGATAAGACATCTAGCCTTTTGTAGATATCTATGCTGGTGGCACCTCACTTCCTGTTTGCCTCCTGCTGGGTTGCACCTGCGTTGGTCTCGCTCAGGTCTGCCTGTGTTGGGTCCTCTAGCTTACTCGGCATTAACGGCCTCACGTTGCTTTCCTGATGCCGCTTGGGATGGTGGGGCTACAAGACCAGAGTTACTGCTGCTTTGCGGGGCTGAAATCGCTCCGAAACCTCACATACGGTCCAACTACATCGAAGGCTTTGTGGTGGATGCTGGGATCGGTGTGACTGTATATATATATATATATATATAGATATATATATATATATATATATATATACATATATATATATATATATATATATATATATATGTATATATATATATATATACATATATATATATATATATACATATATATATATATATATACATATATATATATATATATATACATATATATATATATATATATATATATATATATGTATGTATATATATATATACATATATATATATACATATATATATATATATATATATATATATATATATATATATGTATATATATGTATATATATATATATATATATATATATATATATATATATATACATATATATATATATATATATATATATATGTATATATATATATATATATATATATATATACATATATATATATGTATATATATATATATATATATATATATATATATATATATATATATATATATGTATACATATATAGTATTTACACTACCCATTACCCATTCAAAGATGGGGGACTTTTAGGCCATGCCGAACCTGAAGCATATACTAATGCAATGTTTGCATGGGCAGAGTATGAAAAGTCCCCTGCGAGCACATCCTCTCTTTCAGTCTCCTTAAATGCAGAATATAATAAATTAGTGAAGGAAAATAGAGAGTACATTAAAATTGTTGGAGAAACCCTGCTCCTCACAGCTATGCAGAACATAGCACAGAGAGTACATACAGAATCAGAAGGTGAGGATAAAGGAAATTTTCTCTCTATTATGAAACTGCTAGCCAAACACAATTCCACAGTCAAAAGAAAAATTACAAGTCAAAGAAATGCAACAGATCTTGGGCATGGCACACAAAATGAAATAATTGACTGTGTCCTAGAAATGGTTCGCACTTCAATAACTCGTGAAGTTGCCCAAAGTGAAGCTTTCAGCATTTTGGCTGATGAGACTAAAGACCTTAGTAAAAAAAAGAACAGATGTCCTCTGTAATAAGATACTATTACAGTGGGTGAGGATGTGAGAGCTTCCTTGCCTTTGAGGCAGCACAGCTCCTGGATGCTGCAGCACTTTCACAGAAAATAATTCAAATTTTGCAGAAGCACGGCCTTGACAAAAACCACCTTGTAGGGCAAAGCACATGACGCAGGTGTGCTAGCTCGTATGAAATCAGAGGCCCAATTAGCTTTTAATGTGCACTGCAATGCACATTGTTTAAATTTAGTATTAGTGGATGGTGTGAAATGCATCCCTGTAGGCTGATTGCTTATTTCTCTTTTGCAGAATCTGTGTGTCTCTGTGTCAGGGTCATATGTCCACCAAAGAGGGCTTGAAGTACAGAGGGAGATGTTTCAGGGGGCCCCAAGAGAGTTACCAAGACTTATAAAGACCAGGGTTTTTCCGGCCTGCAAGATGATTTTGCAAAGTATAAAAACTGCAATTTTTCAATGAAAGAAACTGCTGTTCTAAACGTGTCCACTTGATGTCGCAATATCGTTTCTGCTTCACAAACAAACATAATGGGGCTGAGCAAGTCGGCACAAGTACATCCACTCACATCTCCTATTGGCTACCCTCATTGCCCCAAAATGCCCAGAGTTGATACAGAGCAGTGTTGCAAACTTGCCGACTTTCTCATTAAATCTGGTGACTTTCCAACTCCCCATGGCAACTTTTTTTTTGTTTTTTGTCAAAAGCGACTAGTGACAAATCTGTTGACTTTTCCTCGGGTGCTGCCACAAGCTCCTCCCTGCCCCAATATAGTCACGAGTTGCGAGTCAAGCCGTGCGTTACGCGGCAGTCTTGGGCAATCACTGCATCTTACTCACACAGCCTCAGTCACTTGCTCACCCTTAATTCCAAAAGGAACTTATAGTCCAACAACAATCATCTTAAATAAGGTGGCTAAAACTAAGAGCTAAAGATATGCGAAACTCAAAAGCAGCCGTGAGGCTCCGACTAGCCAAACCTCTTCACTAATCTACCATACTGCGCTTTGAAACACAACTGAATCATTTTTAGACACAATTCCAGAAAATGTCAATCATATAAAACAATACTATGTTCATGAAAATAATATTGGATAGATTATAGTCAATATATTTAATATAATTAAAAAATATATTTATATAAAAAAATGTACCGAAAACATATTTAAGGTGTTTTTAACTCTCTCCCAATGTTTTCCTCCCATACAGCATCCATTGTGATCAAGTGCAAATGGTCAATTATGCAAATTAGAGTACACAATTTTACACACTACACCTTTGAAGTTTGACAGCCAACCACAAAGACTTGAAAACTTTTGTTACCTCTGTAAGAAGTTGGTGGAGGAAAAGTCCAGAAACAACACACAATCAATGCATTTCAATGACATTGCTGATGCTTCCTACTTTTGCCACAACGTTGTCAAGGGAAACCCCTGAGTGCTCGATATACAGCAGATATGCAGTGCATACACTATATATTAATCTATCGATCTCACCTTTTTTCCCTGTTAATAGGGTGTTTACTACTGTGGTGCCTTAAAAACAAGGCGTGTGGGTTTGTCATGAGCTCTAAATGATGATTCTTTGTGTACTTTTAATGTTTCCCTACTTCTTTTTCCTTAAATTGGTGTGTGATGCATAAAAACGGGTGATGTGCCGCATGGAGATTGTGCAGGCCAGTATATTGCTGACATCTGTTGAGCCGTGTTGCCTCGGGCCCCCAGCAGCGCCATCGCCAGGGCCGACGAGATGCTGAAGGGGGAGAAGAAGACATTCTTGGTCTTGTCCTCGTCACTCAGCTTTGTCAACAAGTCCAGAGCAAAGGCTGTGTTGGCCTTGGAAAGAGGGGACGGTGTTGCCATTGTGTCTCTGAAAGAAATAAGGGCAGAGGATTGAAATGCACTCCACGGACAAAAGTAGAATAGAATAGAATAGAATAGAATAGAAAGCCTTTATTAATCCTACATCGGGGAAATTTGCATCATTACAGCAACAAAAAGTAGTGAAAAGAGAAGTAAAAATATTGATAAAAAGAAGTGCAAATAAAGATGGAATAAAAAGGAGAAACAAGATATTAACATGTTAACAACATATATGCTCACAACAAAAATAAAACAACTATGTAAACCAAAAAAGGAAGTAGGTTGCCAGTAGCCGAGATTTATTTTTGCCCAATGTGTAGTGTCCAGAATATTATCCAGAATATTAGTAATACAGAGACAACAAGAAAAAGACACACAACAAAACAAAATATGCTTTGTATTATTCATCTTAATTAATTCACAAGTCAATTGCTTATCCTTATAATCATGAAATGTTTTGACCTTTAATATTTTAAAAAAAAATTTCAACACATTTTCAAATCATCACTGAGCCCATTCCAAAATTGAACTCCCATAAAAGAAACACATCTATGTTTAACATTGGTCATAGGCAGATGACCCTCTGGAGTCTGGATCTGCTCTCAGTTTCTTCCCACAGGGGAGTTTTTCCTGGCCTCTGTCGCACTTTGCTTGCTCTGGGGGCCCAGTTGGTTCCCTTTTCTCTGATTGTACAAAGCACTTTGAGACGTCTTTGGATGTGATTTAGCGCTGAACAAATACAAGTTGATTGGTCCTCACAGGACACAATTCAAGACACCCAACCCTCTTAACATATTTATTTTCTCTCAGTTTCTATGCAGCTGTTTCGACTGGCTTGTTTATTTGATCCCTGGGATGTGGGGGCCTTTCTGTGTGAGGTTTGTGCAGTCTCCCCGTGGCTCTGTGGGCTCTTCACAACTACGAAAGACGTACACGTGAGATGAATTTGTTACTCAAAGTTGACTATATTTGTGAGTGTGAGTACCACTGGCTTGCTTGGTCCATCCACCATGGCCCATTGACAGCTGGGAATGGTTGCAATCACATCAGTCAGACTGGATTGTCCTCACCGGGCTGCCTCACAAACATGGTGGTGCAAGATGAGGGAAGGGTGAGGGCAGGACCCTTGCTAAATGTATGTATGTATAGAAGAAGCGTTCTCTGGGTAGTTAAACCAAACTTTTATTTGACAGTGTGTTTTTCAACCCTTTTTGAGCCATGGCACATTTTTTACATTGAACAAAAAAATCCTCTGGCACCACTAACCAAAAATATGATAAAATGAAACTTTTTAGCCTGATAATGACAATATCAGGTAATACAGGCTCACATTCATTTCAAAGCGCAGTCACTGAAAAATACAACGTTATTATTGCTTGTTTTAGACCAATTAAGTGAAATTTGACATTACCTCGTGCTACACTAGTCTAACACTGCTATAACCTACATGTTTCTGAGGTCACACTCAAACACACAAGTAGTGTCAAAGTATAGTTTTTTTGTGTGTAATCTGATTCCGTTCTGATCGAGAAAGATAAATAATGCATGTGCCATGAATCATCTTCTGTGTGAGTTCTCGCGAAGAGAGGGTGACTGAGTGGCCGTTTACATTGAAGGGCAGGCTGCAGGAGAAGTGGTGATAGCCGCCGCATGTGGCTCTTCTGCACTTCTGTAGTAGCTCCCTTTAGCGTTGGGGGCGGGGGACAACTAATAATGTGGAAATACATTTTAGCCATTTTATGGCCCCGTTTGCAAGTAGAGGACTTAAGAAAAAAAAAAAAAAATAAAATCTGAGCGTGTTAAGAAAAGCATTTGAAAAAAGAGAGAGATTACACAAAGCCATCTTCAAAAATATGCGCATTTACTCAGAAACGTAAACAAAAGGTTGTATTATTACAACCTTAGAATAAACCACAGAAAGGAGTTATTAGAATAATAAATCAATCATGAATTCATTCATTTTTCCATACCCGCTTAGTCCCAAGGTCAGGGTCACGGGGGTCTGCTGGAGCCTATCCCAGCTGTCTTAGGGCGAAGGCAGGGTGACACCCTGGACAAGTCACCAGTTCATCGCAGGGCCACATAGAGACAGACAACCATTCACACTCACATGCACACCTACGGACAATTTAGAGTCTTCAATTGACCTCACATGCATGTTTTTGGACTGTGGGAAGGAAGCCGGAGAACCCGGAGAGAACCCACGCAGACACAGGGAGAACATGCAAACTCCACACAGAAAGGTCCCAGGTCCGGGCCCCGGAATCGAACCCACGACCTTCTTGCTGTGAGGCGGCAGCGCTAACCACTGCGCCACCGTGTCGCCATCAAACCGCAATCAATCATGAAACCACAAATAAATTATTTATAGAGTAAAAATCTTTATACTTAAAATCCATAGACATAGCATACAAAAACGTCAGAAATGTGTCACATGCAGATGAACGCAACGCTTTTTAAAAAAGTAAAATGATAAACTAATGGAATGAAACTTACTTTATCTCCATCTTTGCAGCCTTGCAATCTTGGAAAAGGTTGTGAGATTTCTGCGCACAACTTCCAAGTAAAGACACCCGCTTTTATTCTTTCAAAGTGACACACCCAAACTAACAGAGCTTACCAAGAGAGTCTGGCTGCAGACCTCCACTGTCAGGACTCGCCTGCTCTGAGCAAGAGAGTCTGGCTGCACCGCCTGCTCTGAGAGGTCCGCCTGCACTGTCAGGACCGGAAGTTAACACTTTTGTACCGGAAGATGATTTAAAGCCTTTCAAATTAAACGCGTTTGGACAAGAAGTTGATTTAAAGCCTTTCAAATTAAAAGCTTTTATAAATTAAAAAATATTTTATTACAGAAGACGTGACAAAAGAGGGTACTTGGCGTACTGTGAGTGTGAAGAAGTACAGCAGAAAACAAATAAAATTAAAAAAAAATAGATCAGGTCGATAGGTACCAGAAAAGGCCCCGGCTTTGTTTTTTGTTTTTTTTGCTTTATGTATGTATTTATTTATTTATTTATTTATCTTTAATTAATATTTTATTTTATTTGTTTTCAAGGCAAACATTCTGAAAATATCTCCTAATTATGATATAATCTCTTAATTACGAGATCCTGATCTCATATTTCAGGGATCTTTTCTCGTAATGACGAGATAAAATGAAAAGGAAACTTCTAACTCCGTAATCAGCGGCAATGATGACGCCATCGCAGTTAAACAGATATATTTTTTGAGGAACTTTATTTAGAAAGAGGAATGGACTGACAACAAATAATATTTCAAAAATATAAATTTGAAACAAAGTACAGCGGAAAGCAATTCTATCCAGTTTCCCTCTTGTGCTCAGTGATTACCGTAATACCTAGTATACACAGAGCAAGCAGAAAGCGAGCGCCTGCTGACTCGATCGCTTTTAACGAACTGTTGACTTGACCACAGTTCGAGAACATCAGAACAATCCTAACTATTTGAGATGCCTGCGCAGTGTAGACATACTAATATTAATACCATCCCCAGTTTTCAGAAATGCAAGTATTTCCCAGTGTCTCTAACCGAGAAGGTAGCAATTAACGACTGTAGCACCATCGTTGCCGATTGATTACCGACTTTTTTTATTTATTGAATGCAATGCGCTTCCGTAAGAACAAGCTTTCGATTTCTATTGTATTTTCTGTTTTAATTACGACGATTATGATCTACTCCTCGTAGCTTTCACAACTTTGTGTACACTGTGTTTTATGAGGTGGATTTTTATCGACACAAACACAACCATTGAAATGTTTGTCTTGCGACGATCTCCCGGTTTTTAACATTTTTAAATCAATCATATATATGTAATAATCTAAACTTCTGGTCCTGACAGTGCAGGTGGACCTCTCAGTGCAGTGCAGGTCCTGCAGGCAGACCCCTCTCAAGCTTACTCAACTGGCTAAATAATTACAGTGCCAAAAGTATAAATCAAGAATTAATGAAACTTCACTTTGAGTGACTGGTTTATCAGCCGCAGCCTGCATTTTCTGGGTGTGTGGGGTGATGACTTGTCCTCAGTTTCATTTGGCAGACTTTGGTTTTAAAAGTGTAACTTGAAACCATGAGAAAACAAAAGCCAAACAGAACAGTGGAGATGCAGGTTGGAACACGATTTGTGTTTTGTCCACTTATTGAGAAGAGAGTTTGCCTTTTACTGAATGAATGAAACGCTCCCAAATGCCACCTTGATGTGAGGCTGTTGGTGTATTAAAATTACATTTAATCCCATCTTGAATTAAAACACCTTGGATTTTTTCATTATTCAACGCAGCAAGATTTTGTTTCAACTCTTTGTTGGCTCTAGTGAAATTGGGGCCATTGTCGGACCTCAAAGTTGACACAGGAACTCTTCTGCAAATAAATCTCCGGATGGCATTAATGCAATGCAAGAGTTTGTATCAAGAGTTCGTGCCACCTCCAGGTGCACAGCACGACTGGTCAGGCAGGTGAAAATCACTCCATACCTTTTGTGAAGGCTTCTTCCTCTTTGACCTCCAGGTGGCCGAAATAATCCACTCCAGCATGTGTAAAAGGAGCCTTGTCTGGCAACATCCTTTCCTCAGGGAAGTCTGCCATCTTCTGCTGTCCAAGTTTTCCTCTGTAACGTCTGCAGACTGTGAATTCTGTAACTGTCGTTCTTGCAGCAGTAGAGTTGGCATAATTTATCCAACATTTCTGTCAAAGCCTGTGCAACATGTGGTTTCTACCTGCGTGTCTGAGTTGTCGATGAACATGGCGTAAAATGAGCTGGGACACATGCACCTCTTTTGCCAGGATAACAGGCTGCTTGCTTTCTGATGGTAATGCTGACCGATGTAAACGACCTCCAACTCCAAGAAGGCCACCATCTAGTACAGGATCCAACTCCTAGAGTGGACTGTCCTTGGCAATGTTGTTTGAGCCACGTGTCAGTGAGGCAATTTAATTTCTAAATCTGTTTCTGAGCGAAACAAATGATTGCCTTTTCTGCCTGATCATAACTTTGTGTAGTCAAGATCTTCCCTCCAAGTGTGGCTTTGAAACACCGAAGCTTCTGATTGAGAGAATTTGTTGCTGCAGTTTCTTTGTCACTTTCAGTGTTCCTTTCTCTTTTGGCTAAAGGAGCAAAAGAACATTTTTAAGCTCAAGGAACCAGGCAACAGATGAATGAGGCGAGTTGTGGGATCTTCTGGTTGCTTGACAATTGCATACACTGCTGAATTTCTTTTAATTTCTGGGTCGTGTTGAGGGAAGATGCCTCCTTTTCCTGGTTACCTCGGGCATTCGTTGATCGGAATAACGGACACGAGGCTAATAGTCAAAGTTAACAATTTAATAAAAGTTCAGTATTAAGCCACAATTGAATAAATGATGCGCAGCGCTCCGAGCGTTCTCTTCTCCCTCCGGATCGAGAAGCGCGCCCCCTCCTTCGAGGTGTCGTCCTTTTTCCTCCTTCTGCCAGCGGGGGCGTTACCGGGGTCCTAGCGCCGACAGGTGCTTGTCAGCTGATGGTTGTCATGGCAGCGATGCATCGTGAGAATGAGACTCATTCTCACGGCCCGCTTAGTTTGAGGAGGATGTTGTCGTCTTCGAGTCTCTTTTCTCAGGATGCCAGCCGCACCTGCGTCTTGGTTCGTTTTATCTGCACACAAGCTCAAACAACAGGTTTTCCAACAACACCGCCGCTCTCACGGGAGCAGACGGCCTCTCATTTCTTATCTTCTATTCTCACACGTAAGGCTATGGCAATGGTTCTCATAACATACTCAGCAGCTGCATGATAGTAAACAGTAGGTTCAAGATATTAATTTCCCACAAAGTTTTCCCACTAGCAGTAAGTTTCAGAAAAGTTCCCACACTGCAGAAGTAATAAAGGACATTTAACAGTCTTCTGGCTTTCTCTGCACCTCTCCCCCCCCCCCCCCCCCCCCCCTCATTTATACAACGCGGAACTGTGCAATTTGTTGTTATATATAACAATATACAGCTTACTTGAAAACAGAGAGAAAAAGATAGAAAAGCACTTCTATTTAACGCAATCGTCCCAAACTATTATGGACGGGTGAACAGTGACATCTACTGGACAAAGTGGCAATGCATATGTGGGGACAAAACCAAACAAAACAGCAAAAACACCTTCCCTCAACAAAGGAAACATACCTGCAGAAGACAATAAAGGACATTTGACAGTCTTCTGGCTTTCTCTGCACCTCTTGTTCCCCTCAACGAGCAAAACAACAAAATTGGAAAAAAAAAAAGGTGGCAAGTCGGCCCTGTTGTCTCTGCTGTGCTAGCCGCATAGCAGCCTGCCACAGCACAATCGGCGCGAAGACAAAATTGTCAATAAAAACTAGAATTAATAATTAAAATTCACATAAAACAAACGTGTAACAGTAGCGGTATTTACATGAGACTGGTGTACCCCAACTGGAGCATTAATAGATCGTTCCTGACGGAAAATAACTATAAATCGCAGCAGCAGCATCCATTAACATGACTTACCCTCATGTATACAACGTGGAACTGCCAGCATAAGACTGTATGTGTTTTATTGCTTTTATTGTTTTACTGTTGGTTTTTATGCTTTTATGTTTTTCTGTACAGCACTTTGTGTCAGCTGTGGTTGTGTTTAAAGTGCTTTATAAATAAAGTTGAGTTGAGTTGAGTCACCTGAACTTTCCATCACCTGTGGTGGGTCCCGACTAACACCTGGAGGAAACACACAGCTGCTGTGAAAACAGAGCTGCAGCAGCAGCAGGACTGGAGTCAGCTGCCCCCTAGTGGAGCAGACTGTTACTGCAGCACTCATCTGCCGTTCTGTGTGTGTGTGTGTGTGTGTGTGTGTGTGTCAGAGGGTGGGTGGGTGTGTGCGTGTGTGTGTGTGGCATCATCCTCCTTCATGCCAGAGAAATATCAGCTGTTTCCTACATTGACTGATGTGCTTTTGAAACTTTGATCTTGTCTTCACAGTGTTCACTTTCTAAATGTCTGTGGTGAATACATAGAGATCTTGACAGGAGAGAAATGTACTAACAAGCAGAGACTTTATCTGGATTGTCTTGTTGTTTTATTGCTTCAATTCAACACTTGATCATTCACTTGACGTTGTGCAATATAGACTGATGGCATATTTCATGACTTATTGATTGACTATTGTCACATTGAGCCAACAAGCAGAATCAAAAGACAAAATTCTCTCACAATATTTACATGCATTCATCTGATTGTTGACAAACGGATCAACAGTCAGAAGGTTCATCAGATGGATGAGTTGTTGAAAGGTCAAAGGTCAGGGTGCAAAGGTCCAGAATGGAAACAGACCTCAGCTGTGTTTCCACAGTAATAAAGTTGTCATGTGGACTAATGACACATTATTAATCTGTGGGATGAATGGGCTGCAGAGGAAGAGAAACAACGTGGCACAAACATCCAGCAGCCGTGGAGACAAACATCAGGTGGACAACAGTCATTAGGAGCACAAACAGGAAGTGGTGTCCAGGCCCCGCCCACCCTGTGATTGACAGCCGGAGACACTGGGCAACAAACGTGAAGACAGAAGAAGAATCAAAGGTGAGAATTCAGCTCAGAGTCTCTCTGACGACTTCAGTCACACTTTCATCAACTCAGCTGTAGAACCTGGACCAACATCAAATCCAACATGTAGCGGCTGAGTGAAGGAGGTCTGGACTCTGTGGAGGAGCTCCATGGTTCCAGAGACGCTGTAGAAGGACAGAAGACCTGCTTTGTGGTCCAGGTACATTCCCACTCTGGAGGACTCAGGACCTGAGACATCAGTCCTGATGTTGTTGTGAATAAACACATATTCACCTGAGGAACAATATAAACTCCAGGATTTGTCATTGGATCCAAATCTACTTTCCTTTAACCATCCTGCTCTGCTTATGTTCCTGTAGGCCACTGCTACACCAACCAACCCTCTCCACTCCACCTCCCAGTAACATCGTCCAGTCAGACCTTCTCTACTCAGGACCTGCTTCCTGTCATTGAATCTGTCTGGATGATCACAATAAGACTGAACTTTCTTCATGAATGTCACTTTTCTGTCCTCCTCAGATAATAACAACCATTTGTTCACTGTGTTTGGATCCAGAATGATTTGAGGTGAACATCTGAGGAAGTCCTCTCTGCTCCTGGGTTCTGGTACCTTCAGTAGAACATCAACGTTGCTCACTGTCCATGAGATGTTTGTCTGAGTCTCCATCAGAACTTGCTGTATTTCATCTCTCAGCTTGGTCACAGCTGCTGCCACGTCCTCAAAGTATCTCAGAGGACGGATCTCCAGGCTGGAGGAGTCTGGAGACGCACTGAGTGCTGGCAGTGAGGAGAACCTGTGGAGAAACTGGCTGTGGTCCAGTGTGTGTGAGATCTTCTCCAGCTCTGCGTCTCTCCTCTTCAGCTCCATCATCTCCTGCTCCAGCTTCTTCTCAAACTCTTTGACTCCACTCACTGCTGCCCCCTGTGTGGATCTAACTTGCTGCTGCACCTCAGAGCATCTTTTCTCCAGCAGACGGATCATCTGGGTGAGGATCTTCTCGCTGTCCTTCACTGCTTTATCAGCAGAGCCGTTGATGGACTCCACCTCCTTCTGAAGCACCTTCAGGTCTTCCTCTGTGTGCTGGATCTTCTGCTGGATCTTCTTCCTGGTTTCCTCCAGCTCTATCTGCCTCTCAGGCCTTTCTGCTGCTGCTGCCACTGTGTCGTGACCTTTATGATCATCCACACAGCATAAACCACAGATGATCTTCTGATCGGTGCGGCAGAATATCTTCATCACCTCATCGTGACGAGGGCAGATGTTCTCCTGGAGCTGCTGGCTGGGTTCCACCAACTTGTGTCTCTGTAGGGGAGCAGCATCATGATGAGGCTGGAGGTGAGAGTCACAGTAGGAGGCCCGACAGATCAGACAGGACTTGAGGGCCTTCAGTTTCCTCCCAGTGCAGACATCACAGGCCACATCTCCAGCTCCAGCATAGCAGTGATCAGCAGGAGCATCTTGGAGTCCAGTCTTCTCCAGGGTCTCCACTAGAGCTGCTAACAGGGTGTTCTTCTCCAGGACAGGCCTTGGTGTGAAGGTCTTCCTACACTGAGGGCAGCTGTAGACTCTCCTCTCCTCCTCTGCATCCCAGTGGTGTTGGAGACACTTCCTACAGTAGCTGTGTCCACAGGAAGTGGTCACTGGATCCTTGAGAAGATCCAGACAGAGGGAACAAGAGAAGGTTTCTGGGTCCAACTGAGACATTTCACCTCTGAGAGACACTGACTGACTGACTGGGTTTCATTTCCTCAGAAGCAAAACCAGTTTGACTCGAGGGGAAGGAAACAACCAGTCAGGGCTGTGATTGGCTGCAGGAAGCACAAGGGGCGTGGATTCTAACTTCCTGACTCATTCCGAGAGGGGAAGTGTCAGGGTGTGTGTGTGTGTGTGTGTGTGTGTGTGTGTGTGTGTGTGTGTGTGTGTGTGTGTGTGTGTGTGTGTGTGTGTGCATGAACTGTGGCCTCCTTTGCTTCTACTGAAATATGCAATGTGTGGGCTGGCTGCAATAAAAGCCTTTGCGGTTACTTTCTGCAGTTGTGTCAGGCCTGCGTGTCTAAAGTGCCAGGTCATCTTCTTATTGGCTGATCTGATGTCTTCCCACTTTCATTGTTTCAGCCCAACTTAGTTTCTAAACACAAATAAAGAGCTTTATGGAGCAATAAGAGCGACCAAAGTGAACAACTGCAGTGAAATCAGGTGATGATCCAGTTTAGATTTTCCTCTCCGACAGGTCAAACTGTTGTTTTGTAGCATCTGCAGTTTTAAGAAGCGTGTGTCATGTGTGTATAAATAGAAGAGTGGAGTGTTCAAGTTTCTCTTGTTGCTGTTTGACAAAGACTGGCAGTATTTTCATGCATTTTCTCTTTATTAGAAACTGATTGGGGTCAAATAAAGAAAAAAAAAAGCTTTTTGAAAAAAAAAAAAGGAATGAAAGTTGCTTCATTCCAGACTTTTACTGATACATCTGTCCTGGACCAAGAACATTTATGGAATTAAAGAATGCTATGCTTTATGTCACAACGGCTTGGGATAAAATGTTTGATAATTGATAATTGATCATTGCAATTAGGGGCCGAAATGTTGCAGCCGTTATTCATACGCCGAGTGCCTAACTTTTTGCTTACTATGGGAAATGTTTGTTTGTCGTGTTGAATGGCCTTATTTTCTAGTGTCGTGCTGACAATCCGCGTGTTCGTTTAATGTTTTAGGAGAAGAATGCTGATTTTATCTTTAGTATGCAAATTCAGAATACAAGTATACAGAGCTCTGGGTCGAGTTTAAGCCTTAATGAACAAGTGCTATCAGGTCCTGAAGTCTGACTGACTCTTTGTCCCCTGGTCAGTCTTTTTGATAGAAAACATCCAGTTGTTCTGCGGGTCACCTAAGGTCACTGTTTACGTTGGGCGCATTCCTGTCTCTTCTCTTAGGTATCATGTTACTCTGCACAGAATCGTATAGAGTATGTTAAGCATAGATTACCCATCTTTAAGAATACATTGACTTATTTAAACATACTCATATTGTAACACTTCACTGAAGTGTCGGAGTCGGCAGTGTACTGTTCACAAGCTTCTTTATTTCGGACACCACAGCATGAGAGATTGGAACAGGCTTAAAGACATCTCAACCGCACCACATACCCAAAACATTTCACAACCTTCCTTTACTGAGTCTATTATTTCTGTTATTCTCATTGCTTTGTACATTAAAAAAAAGGTTTCAACAATAAATGTTATCCACATGTGTATTTTTGTAAACATCTTTCACATGTGTATGTTCTTAAACATATATTGTAATCCTTGTCTGTGTATGTTCTTAAATGAGGCTGCTAGTGCATTTCCTCCAATCAAATCATGAACACATCAACTTTAGTCAGAGACTTTCATCATCACTATGGACACTGTTGCTTTTCCAACCGCTTCATCCTTCAACTTTGGCTTCACTTTCAATATGATGCCGCAGTTTTCACAGTCGCCTCCCCTGAAGTCCTATGGCGCCCCCCAGTGGAGGCTTTGAAAAGCGCAGGGCCAAGAGGGATCAGTGGCACCTGTTGTTGAGTTGAAACTCCGCCCACCCTCCCAGTTTCAGGGAGCCTGATTCTAACGGAACAACTGAATCAGGGGTCAGATGGTTGGAACAGGGTCAAAGGTCAAATTCATAGGTCAAAGACGTGTATTTCCAAAATGGAAGGTCATATAAAGATGATTCCACCTCTGGCCTGTTCAGAAGGGAGGAATTATGTCAGAGGATCCAGGTTTGAAGTCTGTCGGTCTGAAGGACGTTAAAAAGTTATGATCTATTAAAAAAAATTCCCATTACAATAAATTTTTGTTTGAAATGTTTTTTTTTAAATATTTTTCTGAACATCCAACTTGCAGAAAGTGGTTAGGACCTTTCAGACCATTTGGAGGTGAATGGACACCACTTTTCTGTAACAGCTTCTCCTGCTTCGGACTCTTCAGTCTGATGTCAGTGGTCGGGGTGGGGGTGGAGGTGGGGTTAGGGCAGGGGTGGGCAAACTATGTCCCGGGGGCCATATCGGGCCCATTACACTTTCCAATCCGGCCCACCAAACTTGAAAGAATTATATTAATAGTCATTAAGTAATGAAATAGCTGTATTTCCTCAATTTATTTTAGTGTTTTCAGAGTCATTTCAATAAAGAGCTAAACACTGGGGTGCTTCTCAGGCAGATATATTGTTGTAACGCTTTTGCTCATTATTTAATTGCCATTAAAGCGACATGTTTTCTACATATCCCCAGCTATATCTCTCCTCCAATGAGAAAGCAGCCCCTTTGTCATATTGTAGAAGCCATTATGGCCCACCAGTCAAACAGTTTGCCCACCCTGGATTAGAGGGTCACTTAGTGTTGGAGTTGGGCTTGGTTCAAAGTAGCAAGAGAACAAAAGAGGCTTTGCTTCAGAATTGAACCAACAACCAGGAGTGGAACCCTGGTCTCCAGCACCACAGTCAGCAGGCTAACCCACTGAGCTAACCTGCTAAGCTGCTAAGCAGGTTCCTGAGGGCTGTGGAGGGATGTCACTACATCAATAGACAGCAGTGACTTGACATTGTTGCATTTCAACACTGGACTCTGCAGGAGAAACAAACAGCCACAGTCACTTTGTACAAGTGCAACACAACAAGTGGAGCTGAAGCCTTTTAGATACAATTAAGAATTAAGAAAATTCTCCTCACTCTTTTAAAATTGAATTCAAACAGAGTTTGAAAAGAAGGAAGGGTTAGCTAGCTAGCTAGTTAGCCAGCTAGCTCCACTTACCTGTTTGCTGCTTCCTGTTGATCTCAGTTGAAGGAAATTCCAAATGCTGAAAGATTGAAATGCTCACAAATTTCACGGACGCAACGCAAGTTGTGGTTGTAGGTTTGTTTTGAGTTTGGTTTGGTTTTTGTTGGTTTTGAGTTTGGTTTGGTTTTTGAGATTGGTTTTGGTTTAGACCAGGGGTGCCCAAACTTTTTGCAAAGCGGGCCAGATTTGGTGAGGTGAAAATGTATGTGGGTCGACCATTCAGCCTGGCATTTATTGAACCATTACCACTGTAAATTAAGATATAAATACCTAACTATATCACTTTGTACAGTTTTTTGTATTTGTGTTTATTTGTATGTATTTGTATTTACTTTTATTTTGCTATGTTTTACTATGCCTGTCTGCAGCTAGGTCGACAATGCAAATGCAAATCTGTTAACTGCCTTACCTGGATGAATGAAGGTTAAAATAAAATATAAATTAAATGCGAATAAAGTATTTTTTTATTAA
Source organism: Nelusetta ayraudi (assembly GCF_046127955.1). NCBI lineage: Eukaryota > Metazoa > Chordata > Actinopteri > Tetraodontiformes > Monacanthidae > Nelusetta > Nelusetta ayraudi. The sequence continues at coordinate 3,759,041 of NW_027466095.1, forward strand.
ATTTGACACAGTGCACACTCAAAACTTGAGCTTTGATCATCACAAAAAAAAAATCAATTCACTGACATTTTACAACTTTTTTATTTATTCACCAGAATGAAAAAAATTACTTGGCTGCATTAATGTGAAGGATGATGCTGTGATCTTGACTGCAGTAATCAGGGCAGGTCTGGCTCAAAAACAGTGGTTTCGATGCGCAAGATGTCACGCAGGTGAGAGTCACTAAGTCTTGTCCTCACACGGTTCTTATTACTGTTCATAACTGAGAATGTCTTCTCGCACGAGTATGTCGAGCCAAACAAGCTCAACATTTTCTTTGCGAATGTTCAAATCTCTTGGAACCTGTCTTTATCCAGCTTGCGGTAAAAGTTTACAAGAGGCAGTTGTTGGTGCCGGCTGTGACACTGTGTGTCGCACTGCAGCTCAATGAGCTCCAGCTGCAGGTGGTCTGGAACATCATTAGGATCCACGGAAAAAGGAGAGGAAAAGAGTGTGATTTCCTTTTCAATAGCTGCAAAATCTTTGAAACGCTGTTGAAACTCCTCAGCCAGAGATGAGATGTTTGCTGCATGCCTTCTCATTTGCCCACTGATGTTGTTCACTGGAAAACTGGTCATTATTTCTTGCAGCGATGGGAAATGTGTGGTATTGGGCTGCGTGAAAAAGTAGCAGCTTGGTCTGAAAGGCTTTGATGTGTGAATACAGTTGGCTTACCATTGCATTTTGCCCTTGAAGGTTTGTGGTCAGGACGTTCAGATGTCGGGTTTTGTCAACTAAAAATCCAAAATCAGCCAGCCAAACAGGATCGGATAGTTCTTGCGATCAGTTGTCCCTTTCTTTTTGCCGAGAACTGTCTGATTTCCTCTCTAAGAGAGTAGAAGCGCTGCAGTGCAGTCCCCCGACTGAGCCATCTTACATAGGTGTGATACACAACATCTCCGTGTTCAGCGTGGATGTCGAGTAGAAATTGTTTAAACTGGCGGTGGCACAGGGCTTTGGGGCGAATATAATTAATAGCCTCTATCATTGGTTTCATAACATGATCATATTTCAGATGTTTGGCACATAGAACTTATTGGTGAATAATACAATGGAGTTTTATAGCTTTGCCTCCTTCACTGACTTTTTTACACACTAGGGTTGATAATCCACTGTGCTCGCCAACCATGGCAGGCGTGCCAACCGTAATAATCCCCGTGATTTTATTCCACTGTAGTTTCATGTCATCTACAGCAGAAGAAACAGCAGCAAATAAATATGTTCCTCTTGTTTGGTCCTTAAGGCTCTGGAGGTCAAGTAACTCTTCAATCACGTTCATTTCATTGTCCACTCCTTGGGAGGAGTGGACAATGCTTGCTTTTTCTCAGGACAAATTTTCTCCGCCATTTTAATCACACAGTCTTTAATAAAGTCACCCTCAGGAAAAGGTTTGCAGTGCTTGGTAATCATTGTTGCCACCTCACAGCTTGCCTTTGTGGCATTTTCATTTGGCTCGTGGGCTCTTGTGAAAAAGCATTGCTGTGCCGTTAAAACAGCTTCCAGCTGCTTCAGCTTTTCAGCTCGTTCGTTCGCAGTTAGCTTGTCGTAGCTAGCATGTTTTGTCTGGTAGTGCCTCTTTATATCAAATTCCTTGTAAACAACCACAGTCTCATTGCAAATTAGGCAGTATGTCAGTGAAAAAATATTCCAATTTCCACTTGTCCTGGAAACGGCAGTGCTCGCTGTCAACTTAGCAATGGGCGAAAACTAGCAAACGCGCTAAAGGTCATGACATACAAGGTTCAGGCAGTGCCATCCTCCTGGCTAGCGAAAACATGAACATGGGCTGCATTTGGCCCAGACTTTGGTGCATCACACACACACACACACACACACACACACACACACACTGACAAACATGCAGCAGCGACACAGACACACAACAAAGGACAATAAGTTACCAAACCAAATATTCTTCAACTCATTTCCTCATCAGTGATGAATAACAGAAGATCATCAGCATCAAATCAATCATATACAGGTCACTGTATAATATAATGAAACACTTTATAGTCATGTGTTTACCAGAAGCAGTGTCTGTATAATAGGCTGTATGAACAGGGTGACCTATTGACCTCCACAGTCCTCAGGCTAACAAGGTGGTTAGCTCAGTAGGCTAAACCTCTGACTGTGGTTGTAGGAGACGTGGGTTCAAATCCCAGTTTGTACCAAATGACCAGAGTTTTACTATATATATTTGTACTTTATACTATAGCATGTGCTTTTTTTCTGATTTTCAGACATGTTGAGATTTAGCTTGGAGTAGCGCCGACTCGTGCTAAGCTACCACAGGACTTTTTAATAACTTTTAATAAAGTATTTAAAATTCTTCTTGGAAAAAACAACATCTTACGTAGATTTTTTAGAAGAAGAGTTTAAATAAGTTCTCCGGGAGCTGCATCCCATCAGCCTACAGACGGCTCAGTTGATAAGACGACTGACTGTGAATCACAAGGTTGTTGGATCAAGTCCCACCATGGACTTGCTTCACGAGTCAGCTGATGGCTCAGGGTGGAAGAGTGCTGACTGATAGCTCCTGTGGTTGGAGGTTTGAGTCCGAAGAACAGCTAAAGATCTATTTTTAGCTCCAACGGCCCCAAAAGATCAGTAGAAGTGACTTCAGAGTTTTCACGTTGCTCAGCATGAAAAGCAAAATGTCTCTGAATACTGGATGCTTCAATTCTGATGACAAATCGCTCCTCTTGAATTCAAAACACTCCTGTGCCTGTGCCGGGTCTTGAACCAGCAACCTTGACATTCAAAGCTCTTCCTCTGATGCAGTGAGCTACCTGGCCACTCTTCAAACCGCCTGATTGTCCACTGGTCCTTTGGAAGTCTTGGTTTGCATCCTTCTACTCTGTCTCAACCACGACACGACGCTCATTGACCTCAGTTTCAGGCTCATTCAAGGACATTGAGAAAAAAAAGAGAAGGAAAAAAATGGACATTCTATGTTGTTTAGATTTTCTATGTCTGTATTGTATCAGTCAGTGGAAAGAGTCTCTGTGGTCTGGTGAAAGACAGGAAGTGACTGAGAAGGAAGTTTACAGTGTCTGTTGAAATCCATTTATTTTCTCATTTTCAGATGGACTGCATGTTAATGAACCTTCTTCACGTGACTGATCCAGTCTCACCTGCCACTGGCCACAGAGACTGATTCTGTCCCAGCAAAAACACAACACACTGTGTTCATAGGATTTTGTGTTTTTTCCAGTTTTTTCAGACATGATGAGATTTTGCTTTCTACCACTCCGTCACATGCTGAATTGTGATTGGACGGTCGATGTTTTGTGGATTTTTTTGGTTTTTTTGAGCGAGGAGGCCAGCTGGAGACTGAAGGGAGTAAAAACAACACAAGGAATAAGTTTGTCAAAAACTTTATTCAGAAAATTGTTCAACCAACCAGGTCCAACCAACCAGGAACAACCAACCAGGAACAACCAATGAGCTCAGAAGCAACATTGAAAGTGGTGGCACACAACCAGAACCTTTGATCCAAAGTGAAAAGGAGGCTTCATGCTGAGATCCATCTGCTCCGGCCTCCATCTCCAAGTCCTGTTTCTTCCACTGAGCTCCACCAGTGGCTTCTGGGACATCTCTCCCAGTAACCACAGCAGCTTGTAGGGAGAAGCAGTCCACCAGCCACCAGGCTCCACTGGGGTCAAAGGTTGTGACACGGCCACACACAGAGTGTGTGTGAGTGCAGCTTGCTGTTTCATCTCCACTTGTTGTAGTTCTGTCAGTCACCACTAGATGGAGCTCTCCTCTTCACTCTCCTCCTCATCCTCCCTCAGTCCTCCCAGCTGCAGAGAGAAGAAGAGACAGGACTCATCATCACAGAGACGTTGACTGTTGATGGAGATGATGGAGTGACTGGTGAGAAGAAGCAGACTCTCAGTCACATGTCAAGTGTGGAACATATGAAGGTCATGTGACCATGGAGTGTTGGACTGATACTGAGGCCTGATGAAGATGAACTGATCAATAATTGAGTGGTGAACTGAGAGAAGAAGCAGTTTGGCAGCAGATGTTGGATGAATGAGGAGCAGCTGGACGTCACCATCCTCCTCTTACACTGTGACTGGAAACACTGGACCTCTGCTGTGGGATCAACTGGCTTTGGTGCTGGAACCATCATCCACTGGTTCCAAACCAGTACTGACCTCACACTCTCCAGTTGATAGTCTCTGCTGTGGACAAGATCCATCAGTGGCTTCACTGATGATTCCTTCAGATTGTTCCCAGTCAGGTCCAGGTGTCTGAGGTGGGAGCGGTTGGACTTCAGAGCTGAGAGCAGCCAATCACAGCTGACCTCTGACAAATTGCAGTTCCCCAACCTGAATAGAGAATAAATGATGGAGAGTTTATAATGATGGAAAGTTTTTCCAGGGTGTCATCACTCTGAAAATCAAAGTGAAATGTCAACTTCAAAATCTGACACTACAGAAAATGTCACCTTGAAATTAAATCCTCAGTCCAAAACTAATGTGTGTGGAAATGATGTTTGGTCACATGACCACGGATGACCTGTATTAACTTCAAACACGATGTTTTCATATTCTGGATGTCATTTTGATATTAATAAACCTTCAGTTCAGTGTTTATTCAAAGTGTGTGATGAACTGTGTTTGGTGCTGAAACCATCATCCACTGGTTCCAAACCAGTACTGACCTCAGAGTCTCCAGTTTACAGTCTGGACTCTGCAGAAAACCACTCAGCACCTTCACTGATGAATCCTGCAGCTGGTTGTAACTCAGGTCCAGGTGTCTGAGGTGGGAGGGGTTGGACTTCAGAGCTGAGAGCAGCCAATCACAGCTGAGCTGTGACAAACTGCAGCCACTCAACCTGAATAAAGAATCAATATTTTATTTCTTCCATGGTGTAAATGTCATATTAAGAGTCATTTCTCCCTGTTGATGATCCAAATGTGATGTAATGTGTGTTTGGATCACTGAGTCATTCCCTAAAACAAGTCATTGTGCAAGTGTGTTGTCAACACAATAACAAGAGCAGTGTGCCAGTCAGTGTGCAGCCAATCAGCAGTGCAGATGGAAAATAATCAGTGAGTCCTTTGTGTGCTTGTGGCTGTTTTCAGTCATCAGAGTCTTGTTACAAGTCAAACACATTCAAAGGACAAGATGAAGAAATACTGTTGCACTATTAATCTGCCTATAATATTTCTTCACAGGATCTTCTGCTCAGTCATGTGACCTTCATCACCAATCAACAACTTCCATTGAGCTCCAAAGTGACTGGAGACATTTTCCACACTTTCTTCAACCATCCAAAGTCTTTTCTGGCTGCAGATTGTTGACATGAAAATATCAACAACATCCACTTTGTCTAGATGAGTCTTTAATATCTGCTTCAAAGTCTTCACACTGAGCAGCGTTACACACCAGTTGTCATCTGCTGACACACACTGTCCACCAGTAGAAAGCAGGAACTGACCTGAGAACTTCCAGTCTGCAGTTTGGACTCTGCAGTCCAGCACAGAGCAGCTTCACTCCAGGATCCTTCAAGGTGTTGAAACTCGGGTCCAGCAGCGTGAGGTGGGAGGGGCTGGACTGCAGAGCTGAAGACACCACTGCACACTGAAGCTCTGGGAGTTCATCATAGTATCTGCCATGAAGGAGAGCCGAGTGAGAAGCTGTGGTCCACATGTGAGACTCTGCTGACTGTGAAAGTGACTCAAGACACTTTGGGTGAATTCCAATTCCTCCCTTAACCCTCAATCTCAACCCTCAATCTCAAAAATGCGCGCTCCCGCGAGGTGCAAGTGCTGTCCCGATTCTAAGAACGTCAAGTTGAGGGACGAGTTTAAGGGCTGTATCGCCCTCAATATTGAGATTCTCCGGCACCACCCTTGGCAGTAAGGGCTACCCAGAAGACATTGCGTATTTTCGCCAAGACATCTTCGAAAAAGATTGCGATGTAAAAGCGAGCTACAAATGGAAGTATTTTCTTAGTTAATAAAGATATAAATATTACGCAACCATTGTATTGTCTTCGTTCAAGACTTTTTTATGGATTATTGACATCGTTGTTGCGTAACATTTTTTTTTAACTTTACAATGTTTGTCAACCGGACCGGCGGTCCCGGCTTCACGTTACTTGTATACCTCGTTGTGTAGCGACGGAGGACTTCTTCCTTTTTCGCCGTCTTTTTCTTTTTCTCCTTCTTCTTCGTAGTTGTCGTCTTCTTGACAGACTGGACGTAGCTTTGGCGTAAGGCCGCCCCCCACAGTCTGAAGACGTAACTGCACTTAAGGGGTGTCCCATTTCTAAGCCCTTACATTTATTTTTGAGGGCCAAGATTGAGGGCCAAAGATTGAGGGTTAAGGGCGAGGGTTGAGATTGAGGAATTGGAATTGGCCCTTTAACATCTGATCAGCTGCTTCCATTATCATCATCATCATCATCATCATCATCATCATCATCATCATCATCATCTTCATCATCATCATCATCATCATCATCATCATTATCATTATCACCACCATCAGCAGGTCCTCCAGGTGTCTCCACTGCAGTCTCCTCAACCAGGAAACTCAGTGCTGCTTCAACTCAACATGATGCTCAGTTGTGTGTAAAGTCACTGCAGCTTGGAGCTCCACTCGATCAGAGTTCCTTCACTGGCGTCTCTTTGGACTCCACTGCATCTTTGTTCAAACTGCTGTTTTATTGTCTGCTGCCAAATGAAGGAAGGATGTGATGTGTTGTTTGTGTGTTCAATGTGTTGATTGTGTTGATTGACTGTCTGCATGAATCCTTCACACTGATCAAAGCTCCTCATTATGCCACTGTCACATCTTCATCTCCATCCTGGACTCCAGTGGAGCAGCTTCACTCCACTCACCATCCAACACAAAGCAGCTGAGTTAGCCCTGTGTTGATAGCCTGCTGCTAAAAGTCACCACTCAGTGTTTCCCTCATTGTTATCTCGGAGACCTGCAGCCACAAGTGGATCTGCTGATGTTGAGCCACCCTGTGACTGGAGGAGCTGCTGATATAGCAGGGTAGCTAACACCAAGAGCACACACACACACACACACACACACACACACACACACACACACACACACACTGATTACATGCCCTCCTAAACGTGTCACATATAAGGTAAGTATGAAAAGGAAGGATCGATCAGCCCCCTGGTTTACTTCCTCTACTTGCAAATTAAAACAAAATTTGTGAAGGCTTGAGAGAACTTGGCATTCGTCAAAAACAGCTTCATCCTACAAGACTTGGCAGGATTGCTTTAGGTCCTATAAAAAGGCCCTGCGTATCAGTAGAACTTCCTACTATTCTGCTCTTATTGATTCCAACAACAACAACCCAAAGTTTTTATTTAGTACAGTTGCTAAGCTGACGAGGAGCCATCATTGTGTTGAGCCATGCGTCCCTATTGGCCTGTCAAGCAACAATTTCTTGAATTTTTTCCAGCAAAAAGTAGAAGATATCAGAATTGAGATTGGGAATTATTGTCTTCCACTGGTCACATGGCAGATCTTTCTCAACATGACAACCCCAGTGTTTATTTCGGGAGTTTTCGGCAAGTTCGACTCTCTGAACTTTATTCTCTTGTCTCCTCTGCTAAGTCGACCACTCGTCTTTTGGACCCAATTCCAACCAGGCTTCTCAAGGAGGTTTCCCCATTGCTTCATTGTGTCATTCTTAGAATAATCAATCATTCTCAATCAACAGGTTTTGTCCCTCATGCTTTCAAAGTAGCTGTAATCAAGCCTCTGATAAAAAAAAAACCCAATTTGGACTCGAACCTTCCGTTTCTCTCTAAGATCTTAGAAAAAGTTGTTGCTAGGCAGCTTGTGGACTTCTTCAACGACAACAATTTACTTGAGGCTTTTCAGTCAGGCTTCAGAGTTGGTCACAGCACCGAAACTGCATTGCTTAAGGTAAGTAATGATCTCTTGTGTGCATCTCACAGAGGTCTTCTCTCTGTTCTGGTCCTCCTAGATCTCAGTGCAGCATTTGATACAGTTTACCACAGCATTCTTCTTAGGAGATTAGAAAATGCTATTGGCATCAAGGATCGGGCCTTGGACTGGTTTGGATCTTACTTGTCTGACCGTTTTCAGTTTGTTCATGTTCATAATCACTCATCAGAACGTAGGAGGGTTAGTCATGGTGTCCCGCAAGGATCTGTACTTGGGCCACTCCTCTTCAACATCTACATGTCACCTCTTGGTGACATCATCAGAAAGCATGACATCAGTTTCCATTCTTACGCAGATGACACACAGTTGTACTTGTCTTTTAAGGCAAATGAGGCTCATCAGTTGGCCAAATTGGATTCTTGTCTTCGTGATGTCAGAACTTGGATGACACAGAATGTGGGGAGGTCAGCTTTCTTCCACTTAAGAAACATTGCCAAAATTCGAGTTTTTTTGTCCTTCAAAGACGCGGAAAAAATAATCCATGCTTTTGATACGTCTAGGCTAGATTACTGTAACTCGGTATTAGCAGGATGCCCAAATTCGTCCCTTAGGACATTACAGTTAATCCAAAACTCTGCGGCACGATTGTTAACTGGAACTAAAAGGAGGCAGTATATTACTCCAATCTTAGCTTCCTTGCATTGGCTGCCAGTCAAATTTAGAATTGAATTTAAGATTCTAGTTTTAACTTACAAAGCTCTTCATTCTCAGGCTCCTTCTTATATTAGGGAACTAATTGAACTTTATCATCCTCCAAGAGCCCTTCGCTCTGAGGATTTAGGTCTTTTAGTTATCCCAAAAATTTCTAGAGTTAGATCAGGAGGTAGGTGTTTCAGTTTCCTGGCACCTTTATTTTGGAATCATCTTCCAGCCTCGGTGAGGGGGGCAGACACAGTTAGTTTATTTAGGAGTAGACTTAAGACTTTCCTTTTTCTTAAAGCTTATAGTTAGATTCCATCCACTGTCAGTTAAGCTGCTATAGGCTTACGCCGTGGAGGGAGATCTTTCGCTCCCGTTACAGGGATCGTTGCTCTGTGCAGGCGGAGCCTCTATCACTCTCCTCGCCCAATCAATCTTTGACTCTATCTACTCTGTCCAAACTAGCTCTCATTATGCTTTGTACAGTATGCTGGATATGCATGATACTGCCGCAGTCTCTGTGTCCCCGGCAGGTGATGACCACTGCGCCAGGAGCTGGATTGTGCTGTCCTGGGGGTCTTGGTGTCATCGCTTCGCCCCACCACCACGCCTAGGACCTGGACTTATCCTATTGGCAGATTGCTCATCGAGCTAGGCTCTTGCCTTCCAAAGCATGGACAATTACAGCCTACGTGGACAGCAGCCTTGAATTATTTCCTATTCTTTGTGTCTATATCCATTTTGTGAATGCCTGGTTGGTGTATCTGTTTTTCACTCTGTCCTATCTGCCACCCTGGCTCACTCTGCTCCTTTCTCTCTTTCTCTGTCTCTCCTCTTTTCTGTATTTCACCCCAACTACTAATAGGCAGATAATGGCCCTCTGGTGTCTGGTTCTGCCCTAGGTTTCTTCCCACAAGGGAGTTTTTCCCAGCCACTGTCGCATCTTGCTTGCTCCGGGGGCCCGGTTGGGTCTCTCTGATTGTATAAAGCGCTTTGAGACGCCTTTGGTTGTGATTTAGCGCTGTACAAATAAACGTTTATTATTATTATTATTATTATTATTATTATTATTATTATTATTATTATTATTATTATTATTATCACAGCCTTCCTGCAGTTCCTCACAGCTGGAATCAGTCTCAATCTTCCCTCCATTGTTGTGTTGTACTTCCTGAGGTTCAACTCCTCCAAAACCTCCTCTGACATCTGCAGCATGTAGGCCAGAGCTGAACACTGGCTGAGAGTTCCTTTTCTGATCTGTTCTCTGACTGCAGGAACTCTTGGACCTCCTGATGCACTGACTAATCCTTCACCTCCAGCAGACAGTGGAAGATGTTGATGCTTCTGTCAGGAGAAACATCACCAGTGTTCATCTCCTTCAGGTTGTTGATGACCTCCTGTAAGGTTCCTGGATGGTTGTCAGTGAGACCCAGCAGGCCTCCTAAGAGTCTCTGGTTGGATTCCAGACTGAGTCCATGGAGAAAGCGAACAAAAAGGTCCAGGTGACCGTTTGGACTATTCAGGGATTTCTCCATCATCCTTTTCAGAAAGGTGTCCAAGGTTTGGTCACCTCCTTCTCTAAACAGGTTTGACAATTTATCTAATAGGCCTGGTTTTACATCTTTGACAAAATCTTGAAGAACCTCCTTCTTCCTGTTGGTGTAACAGTGGAAGCTGTAGACTACAGCCAGAAACTCCTGGACGCTCAGATGAACGAAGCAGTAGACGGATTTGTGGAAGATCACACTCTCTCTTCTGAAGATCTCTGTACAAACTCCTGAGTACACAGAGGCGTCAGTCACACTGAGACCACACTTCTCCAGGTCTTCACTGTAGAACATGATGTTTCCACTCTCCAGATGTTCAAATGCCAGCTGGCCCAGCTTCAGAAGAAGCTCCCTGTCAGCCTGTGTCAGCTCCTGTGGACCTCCTCCATACTTGTGCTGCTTCCTCTTGGTCTGGACCAGCAGGAAGTGTGAGTACATGTCAGTCAGGGTCTTGGGCAGCTCTCCTCTCTCTCGCTCTGAGCTCAACATGCTCTGTCAGCCTGTCCACACATGACGGAGGGATCTGATTGGCTGCTGCAGGTCTGGAAGTTGCTGACTGACTTCTTCTGAGTGACGTCAGTCACCACCTGGTTGTCCTCAAAGTCCAGAGCCAGTCTGCTTTCATCCAGGCCGTCCAAGATGAAGAGAAGTTTGCAGACATGCAGCTGCTCTGTTGTGAGCTTCTCTAACGTTGGATGGAAAACATGGAGCAGCTCCAGAAGACTGTAGTGCTGCTCTTTGACCAAGTTGAGCTCCCTGAATGAGAGAGGAAGCACCAGATGAAGGTCCTGGTTCTCCAGGCCCTGGGCCCAGTCCAGAGTGAACTTCTGCACTGAGAAGGTTTTTCCAACCCCAGCGACGCCGTTGGTCAGCACCACTCTGACTCTGAGTCCCTGCTGCTCAGGTGAGGCTTCAAATATCTGGCTGCAACTGATTGGACGGTCGTGGAGGATCTCCTTGGTCTTGTTGGTCTCCAGCTGCCTGACCTCATGCTGTCTGTTGACCTGCTTACTCAGTCCCTCAGTGATGTAGAGCTCAGTGTAGATGCTGTTGAGGAGGGTTTGACTTCCTGCTTCTTCACCTTCAGTCACACGTTCACATCTCCTCTCCAGACTGATCTTCTGCTGTTGTAGAAGCTCCTGCAGCTGCTGCTCCTCACCACCAGGACTCCCCTCCGTCTTCCTGTGGAAACACTTTGGCTTTGACTGATTGGATCAGTTGTTGGTGTCCATCACTTTTCAGCTGTTTTTCTGACACCATCATTAGTTGGATGGAATCATTGTCTCCATCAACACAAACTGACAGCCTGCTGGCCTCCTAGTGGGCTCTTCACAAATCACTTCTTGTCTTTTGCTCTGTTTTCTAAATTCAATCCCCTCATGCAGCTTCACAATCAAAGAATTTGACCCACAAAGAATAAAGTGCAACCATTAATGACTATATTTTCAACCACGATGTTGCGCCTGCGATTTTAGCTGTTGTTTGTCACATCATGTAATATATTATTAGATGACATATTAATCTATCAAATGTATATTTTCTATCTTGTGTGGTTGACACCTGGTAGGCTCTGGTTGAGCAGTGGCTCTGTGGAACTGGCCCTTTGTTTCTCAGCAGACAGAGACAGTGGAGTCATAGTGCACTGAACTTTGGATTGAAATTCATCTCAGTGGAGTTGAGCTGCACTTTATGACAGAGCATCAAACATTCCTGTCACTGCATAAAGTTCAGTCTCATTTCCTGCACAACATGATGAATGTGACCGTGTCAAAGTCTCGTATCTGAAGCTTCTTGGTCAATACGTCATAAGCCATTGTATACAAAAACAGGATGAACGTGCAGTTCATTATGCCATCTGTGAATGGGCCAGAGGAAGCAAGAATGTCAACTTAAAGGCAGAGGTTCCTCCCAACGCCCTCTACCTTGTATGATGTTAACATCGGTCGCGCTAAAGTGGCGCTAAAGTCCCGTGGAAGTATCTTCGCGACTCTACTCTACTCTACTCTCTCTCTCTCTCTCTCTCACTCTCTCTCTCTCTCTCTCTCTCCATGCGATCGAGCTGAACCATCTTCGTGATCGATGGATTGATTGCGTAATTTATGACTGTCCTCATGCGGGCCGCACAGGGACACGCAGTGGACCGGATGTGGCCGTACTTTGCCCAGGTCTGCTCTGGGTGTTGGCTACCCTAGTACACACAAGTCTGGTTGTGTCGAATGAGATCACATTTCATGTGTTCTTCCCTCAGTGACTCACCTGCTGTTGCTGCTGCTGTGGTGGTGGTGGTGGTGACTGCGGTTGACGGCAGTTGGTGGTGCTGCTACTGTGATGCCTCAAAATGGAGCCTGAAACGAAAAAGGAAAACAACTCGGACTTCTCTTCCTGCTTCTGCAGTTCTTCATTGTATGAAGACAAAGGCCACACTTTATTACACAGGCCCGGACGTGGGACCTTTCTGTGTTGTAATGGAAAAGTATTCTTATGTTATTCTTTATCTTTGTTTATATTGTATGATCACTAGTAGCACATGTAAACTGTTAGAGTCATAGTAGCCGCATGGCCATCATGCGGCGACCACATGAGTATTGCTCATGTGTAGAGCTCATGGCGCACGGGCGCTCATGACTATAGTGACTATAGATACCATATAGTAGTCTTCTGTTTTCTGCTAACATATACGCATTGTATTCACTTTGTTTTATCGCCTTCCCTGTTGCACCCAGAGCAGCTGTGGAGAGGAGGTGGAGTGGGGGCATGGATCCGGCGAGACGGACCCCCAGCCTACAGCGTTTTCGCAGGGAAGTGATGCACACACACACACATGCAACACGCTTCTTGCAATGAAGAAATGCTTGCTGTCCCCTCTAACCTCCCTTTCCCTGCTAATACACTGATTCATATTCTGATGTTGATTATTCCGAAACGTATACTGATTTACATGTTGATGCTGATTTTTGTTCTGACAATGATTTAGGTTCGACTGATTGCTCTCAGCCTGACGGTGAGACATGCATTGACACTGACACGGAGTTCAAGGTTGATTTACGTGACCAAATTTTGAGCACCATTGACAGGTTTAGAGCGTCGTCACGTGCCGCCTCCTCCCACATACACGTTGTATAAAGAAGCTGCTTTTGAGAAACTGCCGCGGGTCACTTTTAGAATTATGGGTAAAAATATCACGTTCCTAGCCGATAGCGGAGCAACACTGTCGCTCATTCGTGCAGAGGAACTTCCTCAGTGGAAGAGAAGGAAAAAAAAAGAAAAGGTGGGAGATATGTTTATTCTGTCAGGGCAGCTGGAACGAAGAAGAGAGAGCCTCTCACCACTCCACTTACTTGTATTGACTACGGCGACGAGACATGTGTAGCAAGGGTGATAAATTGCTTTTTGTGCCCCAGGAAGTGTCATATGATCACATGGGTCGAGGTGGCCGATGGAAACCAATGCTCTTATGACATGGAGGCACATGTGTGAGCTGGCCAAACAATGGCCAGCCAGCATGTGATGTCATATGGTCAGGTGGGTTGGTGCAGCCAATCACCACCAGCGGGTGGGTATATAAGGCCTCTGTGGTGCACTCTCAGGGAAGCAATGGGGGAAGCTACAGGAGAGATGAGCTACAGGTTGGTTCTGGTCTACCCACCAGAGATCTGTTTTGGGCACTGCAAGGCTGTTTTGTCATTTGACTTATTGTTGACTTGTAGGAGCCTTCAACTGTGCCAACTTAAACTGAACAAGGCTGAGTGTTGCCATGCCTGTGACCTGGTGAGTCATTTGTTGTGCTAATGCTATCTTAGCCAGTTCCCATGCTTTTGTGGTATTGTGTGGTTTCTATGTGGTTGATCTTATGTTGATTAATTTTACTTTAAAACCCTTAGAGACATACAAATTTGTTTTGATTTGATTTGTATGTAAATATGATTTATAAGAACTGCGGTCCTGTCCTCCAGGCCAGGTCCCTGAACTGAAATGACGGCGAGCTTACGAAGCAGGATTTGAACGATCCTACAACCGAAACGCCCCCCCACCTGCCAGGCCGGTAGGGGGCTCCTTGGAGCTCAATTGAAAAACTCTCACCCCACTTGCTCAGCCGTGGCCCCTTTCCATCCAGACCCATACACACTGACATACATTCACACTCATTTACATACACACACCCTCTTTTACTGAATTTTCATTTCCTTCTCATATTTCACCCTGACTACTGCATTTGACCCCAAACCCAGACGTGGGTTGTTTTGTCATGAACTGTGGGTGGGCGGAAGGGTTGGGTGGCTGCATTGCTGGGCTATGGAACAGTTTGTTTGATGGTTTTGTTGAAGTTTTTGGTTTTGTGTTATTTGTTTAAATGGCCATTGTGTTTTCCTTTTGCAAACTTATTTTTGTTCACTGTATATAATTTTACATTGTTTACCACCATTATTCATATAAATATATATATATATATATATAAATGCAAACCTGTCTCTGGTCGCTTGTCTCCACTCCCTCTTTGAGCAAACTCTAGCATCTTCTGAATCTTATATTACATGCGCCTCACGTTGGCCTCATTTTTGATTAAATACAAGTGCTACATTTGTGGCGAGCTAGCCAGGAGGGAGTACAGACAGAGTTCGGCAACGATTAACAGATTGACAGTAGAATCTGACATTAATTGCAAACATGGATATTTTGGAGCAGTATGGCATAAAAATTCCTAACGCAGTTTTGATCAAACCTTTAACTCATAACACTGAGGGTGAACTGATCGACTTTTTGAAACGGTATGCAAAACCAAACAACATTAAGGTTATAACGGAGCCTGGTGTTCTCCAAGATACAATGGTTGTAGAATTTGAGTCAGGTGATTCTTGGATTGCGTTGCGGCAAATGCTGCCATATACGTACCAATCTCTGACCAAAGAGGTGACTTATGAGATTTTAGATCTTTCCACAGTTTGTTCCGGGTGGTATGGTGAGCTAAAAACTAAGGAATATTTGGGTGGGTTGAGAGAGTTGGCAAAACTCACAGGGCAGGACTATGCTGGGGTTCTGATGGGGGCAATGTCTCTACTGGGCCAGTCTATTACCGAGTTGGGTCTCAAAGTGAAGACTTGCCCAGAGGCTGAGGAGGACAAGGGGCAGGCTGCCCCCAGTATGGCTATTCCAGTGCAATCATCCAACAGTGCCACCACCAGTTCACTTCAAGGTACTACAGCTGCAAATGCCACTGGTGGGCTGCCACAACCTCCAACTATAGATGCTCAAAGGCCAAGACCACCTCCGATTCCTCCCATGTCTCTCCCCGACCTGAATCCGCCAGGAATACAACGGTATGTTGTTGAACATATAGTGAAAAGTGATGACTCTGCACTCAACCTGTCCGCACAGAGACTCCGCTCATTCTCAGGACGCATTCCAAGGCCACCGCATGAATCTGATTATGAGGCCTGGCGCTCTGGGGTGGACCTCTTACTGAAAGACCCAGCTGTTTCAGACCTGCAACGCTCTAGGAAAATACTGGAAAGTCTTTTTCCGCCAGCTGCAAATATGGTGAGACATCTCATGCCTGACACACCACCCACAGCCTACCACCAGATTCTCGACTCCGCGTATGGCACAGTCCAAGATGGTGATGAACTCTACGCCAAGTTCATGGAGCTGTTCCAAGATACCGGAGAGAGGCCAGCCGCATACTTGCAAAGACTGCAAGTTGCACTGAATTTGGCCGTGAAGAGGGGAGGAGTCCCAGTTGCAGAACTGGATCGACATCTGCTAAACCAATTCTGCCGTGGCTGCTGGGACAACACTCTCATCTCGGAACTTCAGCTCAAACAGCGCAAGTCCCATCCCCCATCTTTTGCAGAGCTGTTGCTGCAACTCCGGACTGAGGAAGATAGAGAGGCTGCCAAAGCTCAACGTATGAAGCAGCACCTTGGGTCAAGAGCCAGAGTTGGGGCACATGCTCACTACGCCTCTGTCCCGCCAGATGAAACAAAAGTCGATGCGCTGACTACCATCACTCGCCAGCTCTTTCAGCAGCTTGCCGACATTCAAAGACAGCTAGACTGTCTTGCTGCTCAGTCCAACCGCCAGCCTACGACCAAGCCAACCCATGCAAGCAGGCTCAGTGAAGGAACGAAACACGGTAAAGCTATTTCTCGCTCCTCCCACAAGGCATCATCTACTGGACCAAAAGCTGGTTATTGTTATAATTGTGGAGAAGACGGACACATCAGGCCTAAATGTGACAATGATCCAAACCCTTCACTCGTGGCAATGAAGAAAAGACAGCTCATGGAAAAACAAAAGACGTGGTCCAAATCAACTCCTCACAGTGACTCACCTTTAAACTAGATGAGGTTCCTGCTGAGGGGCGAGCAGGAACTGCAGAGGACCTACAATGTCCCGCCAAGAAGACACCAGCGATGTGCATCAAACAGTCACAGGGCATTTCCATCAAGCCTGTCCGCCTGCCCAAGGGATTAATTGGTTCCAGATGCACTGGTCAAGTAAGCATAGCTGGGCAGGAATTTGCATGTCTGCTAGATACTGGATCGCAAGTAACTACGATCCCCATTTCAGTTTACAATCAACACTTCTCAAATCAACCTGTGAAACCACTCTGTGACCTGCTACAAGTAGAGGGGGCAGCTGGGCAGGAAGTACCATACCTGAGCTATATCGAGACAACAATCACATTTCCAGCAGAGTTCCTTGGTGTTGCCATAGACGTGTGTACCCTGGCCCTTGTTGTCCCTGATGTCAGATAAGGATCCCAGTCCCAAGTCCTGATTGGGATGAACACTTTAGACCCACTATATGACCAACATCTGGAAAGCGAGTGTGCTAGCTACAAACCATCTTGGCATGGCTATAGAGCAGTTCTCCAGCTGCTCGAGCAGCGGCACCAGCAGACCCAAACAGCCAACGACGCTGGAGTGAGAGTGACAAGTAGAACACCAATTAAAATTCCAGCTGGCTGTACCATGGTCATCCAGGGCTGTGTCCGGGCAAGCCCCTCCGCTGCAGGCAGATCTGCTCTTATCGAACAGCCATCCACCCCATTGCCTGGAGGGTTGTGTATAAGAAACTGCCTGGTTACTGTGCCCAGCCACAGACCCCATCAGATCCCCATCATGATCGCCAATGAGTCTGACCTGGACATCACACTCCAGCCATCGAGCGCCATTGCAGAACTTTCGATGTCACCGGAAATCCTGAGTCACAATGTCTCCCTGGACAACACCCAGCCGAGCACAAAAGAAATCAATTTGGAGTTTGATTTTGGAAATTCTCCAATTCCCCCAGATTGGAAGGAGCGAGTGATTTCCAAACTCAAGCAGGTTCCGGAAGTATTCTCGCAGCATGATCTTGACTTTGGACGCACCGATCGTGTAAAGCATCATATCCGCCTCCACGATGAGACTCCGTTCAAGCATCGAGCTCGGCCCATTCACCCTCGTGACCTTGAGGCAGTCCGCAACCATCTGCGAGATCTGTTGGAGGCAGGTGTGGTGCGAGAATCTGAATCGCCTTTCTCATCTCCGATTGTGGTGGTCCGAAAGAAAAATGGAGACGTGAGGCTATGTATTGATTACCGTAAGCTAAATCTCCATACTGTGAAAGACAACTACGCACTCCCAAATTTGGAGGAATCATTCACCGCACTCAATGGTTCCCGATGGTTTAGCGTGCTTGATCTCAAGTCTGGATACTACCAAATTGAAATGGCGGAGACTGACAAACCTAAGACTGCGTTTGTAACTCCACTCGGCTTCTGGGAGTTTAACCGGATGCCACAAGGGGTAACCAATGCACCAAGCACCTTCCAGCATCTCATGGAGAGGTGTAAGGGTGACTTGCACCTCAAAGAAGTCCTGGTCTTCCTGGATGACCTAATCATCTTTTCAGATACTCTTGAAGAACACGAGAGTAGATTATTGAGAGTGCTTCAACGACTTAAAGACTTTGGCCTCAAGCTGTCGCTCGAGAAATGTAAATTTTTCCAAGCTTCTGTTCGCTATCTCGGCCATATTGTGTCAGAGCAGGGAGTAGCAACCGATCCAGAGAAGATCAGTGCTCTAAAGTCCTGGCCAGTTCCTCGAACACTCAAAGAGCTGAGGTCCTTCCTAGGATTTGCGGGATATTACCGCAGGTTTATCCACGGCTATGCTGCAATCGCCAAGCCCCTAAATGACCTCACGAAGGGATATACTCCAAGCCATCACCCAGGTCGCAAGGGGCTGTCTTCTCCAAGATATGTCGCCAAACAGCCTTTCGATGAGAGATGGACCCCAAAATGCCAACTTGCCTTCGAAAACCTCATTGACAGACTGACCACCGTGCCGGTACTTGGATTTACGGACCCTAAACAGTCCTACATTCTGCATACAGATGCCAGTGGTACAGGTCTTGGAGCAGCCCTTTATCAGGACCAGGAAGGACAACTACGTGCCATAGCATACGCCAGCCGTGGGTTGTCTGTCAGCGAGTCTCGATATCCAGCCCACAAGTTTTTGGCCCTTAAGTGGAGTGTAACGGAGAAATTCCATGACTATCTGTATGGAGCTAAGTTTGTTGTTGTAACAGACAACAACCCACTAACGTACATTCTGACGTCTGCCAAGCTTGATGCTGCAAGCCACCGATGGCTTGCTGCACTCTCCACCTATGACTTTAAATTACAATATCGAGCTGGCAGTCGGAACCAAGATGCAGATGCACTCTCCCGGCGACCTCATCCCCAGCCACCTGATGCCGACTGTCAAAGAGAACAGGAAATGGTCCACCAGTTCACCCGCGATCATGTTGAGGACAATGCAGTTGATTTTGGACCAGACGTTGTAGCCGCTATATGTCACAGTTGCTTGGCGAGAGCTTCAAGTCCTGAGGGTCCGGCCGAGAACTGTATTACTTTGGTTGAGTCGATGACCATATCAGCCTCTGTTATCCCTGAGTGTTAAGCCTGCGAATCTCATCATGGGCTGCCCGTTGTGCCTTTGGTTTCCCCTCTTGACCTGCGGGAGAAGCAGAGAGCCGATCCTAATCTGAGAGAAGTTATTTATCAACTGGAAACTGGTGAAACTGTCCCTCCCATGATGCGGAAAGAACTTCCAGATCTGGCCCTCCTTTTGAGAGAGCGGGATCGCCTTGAGCTCCAAGACGACATCCTGTACAGGAGGAGGCAAGAGGGAAGGCATCCATCATTCCAGCTTGTGCTACCAGCAGAGTTGCGTCCAATGGTTCTTTGCAGCCTCCATGACGACATGGGCCACTTGGGAATTGAGAGAACGCTCGACCTTGTAAGATCTCGGTTCTTCTGGCCACGCATGGCCGCAGACGTGGAGGCCAAGATAAAGACCTGCAATCGCTGTATCCGGAGGAAAGCTCTTCCCGAAAGACCTGCTCCGCTAGTGAACATCAAAACCAGCTGGCCACTTGAGGTGTTGTGCATGGACTATCTGACACTTGAAGCAGACCAAAGTAACACGAAAGACATCTTGGTCCTCACCGATCACTTCACTAAGTATGCGGTGGCCATCCCAACTGCCAATCAAAAGGCGAAGACGGTTGCTAAATGTCTGTGGGAGAATTTCCTAGTGCATTACGGCATTCCAGAGCATCTTCACACAGACCAAGGCCCTGACTTCGAATCCCATCTAATCAGGGAACTCTGTGACCTTGCTGGTATTGAAAAAAAACGAACCACGCCCTACCATCCTCGCGGCAATCCGGTTGAGAGATTTAACAGGACTCTGCTAAGTATTTTGGGTACTTTGGGGCCCGTGCAGAAATTGAGATGGAAGGAATATGTGAAGCCACTGGTGCATGCCTACAACTGTACAAGAAATGAGGTCACGGGTTACACTCCCTACGAGCTCATGTTTGGTCGCTCTCCGAGGCTACCTGTGGACCTTGCCTTCAACCTACCAGTCAAGAATGTCCCCTCGACGTCACACTCCCAATACGTGCAGAACCTTCGCTCTCGGCTGGAAGAAAGTTATCAACTTGCATCAAAGAACGCAGCTAAATCAGCAGACAGAAACAAGGCTTGTTTCGATCAGAGTGAAACCGTCCACCTTAGTAGAGGGGGATCGAGTGTTGGTCCGTAATGTGAGACTCCGTGGTAAGCACAAGTTGGAGGACAAGTGGGAAAAAGACATTTATGTTGTTATTAAGCGTGCTGGTGACCTCCCTGTTTACACGGTGAAGGCTGAGGCCAATTCAGCCGGGAAACCCCGAACACTACACAGAGACCTTCTACTGACATGTGGGTTCTTACCAGAGAGTGAAGAGCCGGAACTGCAACCAGCTGTACCTGTATCTCGATCTCAGACTCGTAGTCAGACCAAGCTAGTTCTGGACTCTTGGGAGGGTCTGAGCGAAGAAGAAGAGGAGGAGGGAAGGCTGCCGCCCATTTTTACCTTGCCCCCTGAAAGGTTTAGTGTGGAGGGAGTTTTTCCTGCCTCCCCTCCGTCTACTAGCACTGCAATGCCTGAATCAGTCTGCTCATCTGTACAAGACGTTCCGATTCTCGGGGAGGAGTCCAGTCCATCTTTTCTCGGACTGGAGGAGGAAGTCTCTGGAGGAGCTGAAGAGGAAAATAGGGAATGTACACCAGACCCTGACAGGGTTGTTTCCGCTTCTGAAACCCTACCACCAGGGAAGGATGTGGAGCTCGAAGGCTCAGTAGAGGCATCCCCTAACCCAGCTGATTCCTCACCGCATAGTACAGAAACCCCTGTTGTAGTGATAAACTCTGGGGAGGGGGGTGACTTAGATGAGTCTGTACAGTCCATCCGTCGTTCCTCGCGGCAGCGACAGCCACCCGATCGGTTGCAGTATGCAAGGTTAGGCAACCCGTTGATATTGGTTGTCCAGACACTTTTCCATAGTTTGGCCAATGCTTATGGTGAAGTTTTTACTGTTCCGGTGTCCGAAACTGCGGGGTGTCCTCGTGTCCATGTGGTTTAGCCTGCACCGGAGTTGCATGGTTTTTGGGGGGGAGGGTGTAGCAAGGGTGATAAATTGCTTTTTGTGCCCCAGGAATTGTCATATGATCACATGGGTCGAGGTGGCCGATGGAAACCAATGCTCTTATGACATGGAGGCACATGTGTGAGCTGGCCAAACAATGGCCAGCCAGCATGTGATGTCATATGGTCAGGTGGGTTGGTGCAGCCAATCACCACCAGCGGGTGGGTATATAAGGCCTCTGTGGCTCACTCTCAGGGAAGCAATGGGGGAAGCTACAGGAGAGATGAGCTACAGGTTGGTTCTGATCTACCCACCAGAGATCTGTTTTGGGCACTGCAAGGCTGTTTTGTCATTTGACTTATTGTTGACTTGTAGGAGCCTTCAACTGTGCCAACTCAAACTGAACATGGCTGAGTGTTGCCATGCCTGTGACCTGGTGAGTCATTTGTTGTGCTAATGCTATCTTAGCCAGTTCCCATGCTTTTGTGGTATTGTGTGGTTTCTATGTGGTTGATCTTATGTTGATTAATTTTACTTTAAAACCCTTAGAGACATACAAATTTGATTTGATTTGTATGTAAATATGATTTATAAGAACTGCGGTCCTGTCCTCCAGGCCAGATCCCTGAACTGAAATGATGGCGAGCTTACGAAGCAGGATTTGAACGATCCTACAACCGAAACGCCCCCCCACCTGCCAGGCCGGTAGGGGGCTCCTTGGAGCTCAATTGAAAAACTCTCACCCCACTTGCTCAGCCGTGGCCCCTTTCCATCCAGACCCATACACACTGACATACATTCACACTCATTTACATTTCTTCACACTCACAGTTTTTGGTTTTTTGTTATTTGTTTAAATGGCCATTGTGTTTTCCTTTTGCAAACTTATTTTTGTTCACTGTATATAATTTTACATAGTTTACCACCATTATTCATATAAATATATATATAAATGCAAACCTGTCTCTGGTCGCTTGTCTCCACTCCCTCTTTGAGCAAACTCTAGCATCTTCTGAATCTTATATTACATGCGCCTCACGTTGGCCTCATTTTTGATTAAATACAAGTGCTACACATGCACATCAAAAAAACAAATTAAACACAGCTTCGTATTGTCAGAAGTGTGTCCGATGAATTTGTTGGGAAGAGATTTGCTTCTAGCCCTGGGCATGAATCTCATCTCCACCCCCGACGGGTTAATTGTTGCCAGGTCGTTATCTTCCTCGACCTTGGCTCAAATTCCTAAGCCTCTCCTGCATGTCTATCAGTGGTTGCTTCCCCTCGAGGCCTCAGAAGAATTGATAACGGCAGCCAACGATAAGGTGCCGGGTGATGCTCACTTCATGAAAGCTCCCAATTTGCACTGCACAGCCAGTGTGACGAATGAAAGAAACAGTGTGTTTGAGAGTGAGTTTTTCTCAAGCGTGAATGATGGCCTTTTTGTTTCTACGTTGTTTTGGGGCCCCCAATGATGCGTTGCCTCTGTTTCACTCACACCGGAGCAGAGTGCATTTTTTTCTGTCCGTGGGTCTACCCCACACATTTCACTTTCCAAGAGTCCAGGCGATGAGTGGAAGGACCTAGGTCCGTTTTTGACGAAATGCCTGTCGACCAAAGACTGGCACCGAAAGGAGCGGGGACGTTTTTACTCCCCCACCCTGAATGTGCATAAGACTGATTTTCCACTGGAAACACAGGCTCTTCGCTGTCTGCACCTGACAGAGACACGCGACAGCGAGTGCCACAACACGAGGTTTGCATGTTTCACTGACACATCGCAGCTGCCCGAGGAACTGAGTGAGGTTCCCTCCTCACTGTGGGCTGCTCACAAATACGATGTGGGACTGATCAAAGGTGCCGAACCGGTGAAGATCACACCCAAAAGTGATATTCGGCCCAACCAGCCGCAATATCCTCTGAAGCCAGAAGCTGTTGAAGGGATCACTCCTGTTTTTGATTCTCTTCTCGAAGCAGGTGTCATTGTCCCATGCCCAGACTCGCCAGTGCGCACGCCCATGTTCCCTGTCAAAAAGGCCAGAGTTCCTCCTCAACGTGATGACTGGAGGTTTGTTCAAGATTTGAGAGCAGTTAACGCTGCTGTCCACGCCAGGGCACCGAATGTGCCCAACCCACACACGATTTTGTCGCAAATTCCGACTGATGCAACGTGGTTCACAGTTGTTGACCTGTCCAATGTTTTTTTCAGCGTTCCTATTAACCCGGATAGCCAGTTTTGGTTTGTTTTTTTTCTCGCCTGGTCCGACGTGGCTGAACACGCGTTTACAGCCATGAAAAAGGCCCTGCAGTCGCCGCCCACTTTGGGCATCCCCGACCCCACAAAACCGTTCGTTCAGGCTGTTGATGAGGAGAAGGATGCATGACTTCTGTTCTTTTGCAGAAACACGGCACTGAACTCAGACCTGTTGGTTATTTTTCAGCGAAGCTCGATCCGGTTGCAGCAGGCCTGCCAAAGTGTCTGCGTGCCACAGCTGCCGCTGAAAAAGCCCTGTCAGCATCCCGTGACATCATGGGATATGTGCAGCTCACGTTGTTGGTACCGCACGCCGTGTCCCTGATTTTAGCAGAGCAGCGCATGTCACATCTCTCTGCTGCACGGTACCTGCGTTATCACACCTGTTTGCTCGAAATGCCGAATGTGACTGAAGAGATGCAACACATTTAACCCAGCATCTCTCATGCCTCTCCCCACCGACGGAGAGCCACACGACTGCATAGCAGAGCTAGACACAATTTGCTCCCCTCGACCTGACCTGACTGACGAACCCCTTGCTAATGCTGATTTTGTTTTTACGCAGATGGTTCAGCGTTCCGGGACGACAAAGGCGCCAACAGAGTTGGTTACGCAGTTGTCTCCGACTTGGAGGTCATCTGTTCTGACTCCCTTCCATGTCACCTCTCAGCACAAGGGGCATAGCTGGTTGTGCTAACTGAAGCATGTAAATTTGCAGAGGGCAAGTCTGTTACAATCTACACAGACTCCCGTTATGCGTTTGGTGTCGTTCATGACTTTGGGGCACTGTGGAAATGCAGGAACTTCCTCAAGTCAAACGGGAAGCTGGTGTTAAATCATGTGCTTATTGCTGACCTCTTGCAGGCCATACTTTTGCCCTCCCAAATAGCAGTATGTAAATGTTCTGCTCACACTAACCTTCGTGACCCTGTTTCCCAGGGCAACGCCAGAGCTGACGCGGCAGCAAAGTCAGCTGCAAGGCTGCCTGCACCCTCGTCAGCTCCAATGATGACAGCCTCATTTGAGGAAGCTGATGCATCACTGGCTGAAATGCAGTCCCTCGCCACAGCAAAGGAGAAGGCCGCTTGGCGCTCCGCAGGCGCACGCTGGGATCGCGTTTCTGACATTTGGGTAGGACCAAACGGTAACCCGTGTCTGCAAAAGCATTTATTCCCACATTTCGCTAAATTGACACATGGGTTAGACCATGTGTCAAAAGGGGGGATGTTGGAATTAATTAATCAATTTTGGTTTACTAGAGGGTTTTTCAGTCGTAGCACAAAAGCATTGTGAAGCGTGTCTAATCTGCCTCTCACAAAATGCAGGACGACCAGTCAAGGTGGCAGTAATAGCAGCACACCCGGCTCCAACCAGACCGTTTGAACATGTCATGATGGACTTTATCGAATTGACACCGTCGGCAGGGAAAAAGTATTGTCTGGTCATGGTTGATATGTGGTTGAAGTGGGTCGAAGCGTTCCCCAGCGCCACACAGTCAGCCAACGACGTGGCCAAGGCCTTGCTGACTGAGATAGTTCCTAGATGGGGAATTCCAGACAAAATCTCCAGCGATAATGGAACACGTTTCGCAAACGAGGCACTTAATCAAATTGGCAAACTGTGTGGCATTTGACCTCAGAAAACATTGTGCTTATCACCCTGCCAGTGGCGGTAGAGCGTGAAAATGGAACGCTAAAAAGTAAGTTAGCCAAATGTTGTGCCGACACCGGCCGGCCATGGCCAAGAGCTCTTCCCATTGTCCTGATGTACATGAGGATGAGGAGACGCGCACGCGCTAATCCCAGTCCTTTTGAAGTTTTGTTTGCAGCTCCTCCCCAGATTGGGGTGACTACAGGAAGAAAGGCACTCCCCTCCACAGCCTTGTGTGAAGACACAATACTAACCTATTGTTCCAACCTTGCATCCGCTCTAGCAGACGTAAGGCGCCAAGTGTCCGCTGCTTTACCCCAGGTTGTGACGGGACCCCTGCACTGCCTGAAGCCTGGCGACTACGTCACTTGCATTCATTCGAGCTATTGCACTTGTTGCATGTTCTGTTGGTTGTACTGTGCTTGTGCCTCAGAGCTCCGATCTTTTATTTTCTGTTCATTAAATTGCTTATTCACTCAGCATTTCTGCCTCAGTAGCTTTGCTCTTTTCCACAACAGCATGTGTGTGTATGTGTGTGTGTATGAGTGCGTCACTGGCAGTGAGCTGCTAGTTAGCGTAGCCACCGAGGCTGCAATGGGCCGTGTGGGGGGGCAGAGAACGACGTACCCCCTGCAGAGCCGGTGGGGAAGAGGTCCAGAGCAGTGAGCCCCACTGGCCAGAGGCCACCAGTCCCCCAAAGAGCCAGGACCAGAGGGCTGGGAGGCAGACACCCCTGGACGGAGGGACACCACCCGGGGAGGACAGGGAGCACAACCTGGCCCCCGGATGGGAACCCCCTGGCCAAGAGAGTACCAGAACCATGCCCTGGACCAGAACCCAGCCCCTTCACCCACTGGACAAGACAAGGCAGGACAGAGAGGCTGGTCACATGGAGCAGCCTCTGAAAGACTGCTTTGAGTCCACAGACTGGGACGCATTGCAGGGCTCTCACAACGACAACATGGACCAGATGGCTGACTGCACTATGGACTTTAGAAACTTCTGTATGGACACTGTTGTTCCAGTTGGATCTGGACGCTGCTTTTCCAACAACAAGCCCTGGATAACCAGCGACATCAAGGACCTTCTGAACCAGGAGATGAAGGTCTTCAAAGATGGTGAGCGACAGGAGCTCCAGCGGGTCCAGAGGGAAAGGATGCAGAACAACAATATGGGGGAGGTGTGGGAGAGGATGAAGACCATCACTGGCTGCAGCTCAAAGAGAGGTGGCCACTGTTAGAAAGCTCCCAGACATGTGTTGTTTTGTGCTCACCACATGTTGTAGCTCTGTTGGCCACCGTAATTCCTACCTGTTCTTCTTCAGCTGTCTCTCTTCTTCGTGGGTGTTTCCAGCAGTAGAGCTTCAGTCACTATAACGTCTCTCCATTCAGTGTTGTGCAGCACGGTTGTTTCTATGAGTATCATTGAAGAAGTGAGTTCTTTATTTTGTCATTCATTTGATTCGTTTGCTGACTGCGGTTGCTCTGTTGCTGTTAGTCTATTAGTTCACTTGGGTTTGATTGGGATGCACCACCTGTGTAGTGCCAGCAGGTGGCGCCATTTACATTTGATAGAGTTAATACAGTCTGCCTCAGATTACTAATATTACTCTCACTATTCTGTCCTCTCTGTGTGAGTCCGTCCACAAATTGACAGATAGTGAACACGTTCCAAAGACGCACAGACGTTAGAATAAAGCTCAAAAAACTTTATTGTCATAGTTGTTGTCCTTGAAATCCTTTTTTGTAAAAAAGCGATTGTTTCCTGGCACAGACAGAAAAAAGGATGAAGGCTGAAGCTGCGAGCCGACACCGTGATTAGAACATAAACAGCTGTTCCGGATTAGCCCCTTAGCGGCACGAACCCCTCCAAAATAAAAGCCAAAATTACACAAAAAATATATGACTAACAATCGCCAGCAGAGGGAGACAAAGTAACCCCATTCAAACCCCTTTATCCGAACATGACACTCACTGAGCGCCAGGGGCGGACTGGGGGGGGAAAGTGGCCCCGGAGTTATCGATAGACTGGCCCACTTCATGTGCGGTGTGGGATGAAAAAAACAGCAGTTGATGGTGTTTTGGACAATAATCATATAATAAACATTAACCTGAACCCTTAAGTAGCCTAGAGTAAAAAAAAAAAATACATCAGTGTAGTTATTTTAAAGCATGTAGCGATTTTAATGCAAGCAAGTCATTGATACAATAACATTTGGCAGACCAATTTGCCAGGCTGTTAGAACTAAATAACTATAACATGAGTAAACCACTAGAGTGCAACATAATTACAACAATGAGCCCATTTCAATAAAAATGTAATTTAAAAATAAATAAACAACAAAGCTATAAAGTAATCTATATATTATATATAAACTATACAGTATCTACAAACTTAACCCAGAACATGTATGAACATGAGAACTAAAGTGAAAATAGCAAACTGACATTTGTAAACTAAAAACTTGAAATATGAAGAAGAATCTTTCCTGTCTTTGCCTTTTTGTACACAGTGCTCCCTGGGGTCCCCTCTGGAACATGCTGTATATTTATGTGGGTGAGAGACAAAAAATATTACTGAAGTTACCATATGCAATACAGTTACAGTTACAACATAAGTCATGAGGTGAGAGTGCACGCCAAAATACAAGTTAAAACATCCTGAAGCCTTGATTAAAATGAGGTCTAATGTCTCTGGCTTTGTTTTGGTGAAATAATGCTGCTGCATGGGGGCACTGACTTCTAGTATAGGCCTTGGCTATCTCTGTCAGCAGCAGGATCATCTTCAGACTACAAGAATATTAGCATTGATAATAATGCTAGTAAACCTAACTAACGTTAGCCAAATGAGCATTTTCGCCTAAAGCATCATCAAGTACTAATCATAACTTACCATCATTCTGTCACTGGTTCCACTGGTCTCAGTTCCGTGCTCTGCCGTGTCTGTCAGAGTCGAACTCATCATTCTTCCTGCTGGACTCAGGTGCATGTTCGCTAAAATCCTTTGCGTTTTGGCCATGTTTTCTATGCTCCATCTGCCCGGGCAGCGCTAACTCTCGATCCTCCATGAAAGCTGACAAGCGTCGTTACAGCAGCGTGATTGACAAGTCACGGCTGCAATAGGCTGAGGTAATGGGTGGGACTTACCCACGTGGACCAAATTTTGATTGGCTATCAGCAAAGGTAGTGAGACGTGCACACAGATATAGTCTATTACATTAATAGCTAACCGACCCGGCCCCTAGTGCGAACCACAACACGGTTGGCCGGTGCGATAGACTTTTTTTTTTTTTTTTTTTCCCTCTTTCTTTTTCCTCATGGTCCGGCCCATGGACCCACCGGCCCACCGGTATCCCCGTATGCCAGTCCGCCTCTGCTGAGCGCCGTATATGATTGTGGGTAGTTATTACTAGTGTTCAGTGGTTATTGTAGTTTGGTAGTTTATAGTTTGAGTTCATATGGTAATGCCAGGGCGCATTGGGTTGATGTTGCTGGCTGCATTTGTACCAGTGTGGTATAAAGTGATCGCCTACTTGTGCCTGATGTCGAGGAGGATGATTGATTCATATTTAAATCAATTTTACTAAGAGACGGAAACGGGGCATTGAATGTGTGTATATGGGTCCTGCATGCAATTCCTACTTTTGCCACTAGAGGGACTCTGAGGGGTGGTCGAAAGGGGATGTAAGGCAGTTCCTACCTTTCACCACTAGATGGCGTCAGCGTCAGGTGAAAAGAGATTGGATGCAGTACTAGCGGGGTTGGTTAGTGACGTCAGTCAGAAACACCAGGATCAGTCTCACTACAGTTCCATTTGCGGGGAGTTCTTGGTGATACACAGGGAGTTGAACCACACAAACTACCACTTCACACTCAATGGACATTTATTTTGGTGACAGTAGATGGTATGACACCAAAGTGACCATGAAGACACAATCAGGAACCAGCTGGGTGTGTGGGAGTGTGTGTTGTGTGTGTAGTGTGTGAGTGTGTTGATTGTCTATTCAGCTTGTTGTGGCTTGAGATCGGGAAAAATGATGAATCAAAAATAGCGGCCTCTGTAGGAGAATGAGTTGTCTCTACTGCTGTCTGACACCAGTAAAAATTGCCGTTCTGCCAGATATTAAAATAATGAGTTGACGAAAAATAAAGAAAAATGACGACGACAAAGACACGACGAAGTTCTGGAGGGACGAAGACGATCAGAACCAAACAAGAACCACAACGAAAAACTAAACCTGAACTAAATTCACAGAACTAAATCCACTACTTTAAGGTTGGGGATGGGGGCGGGGTCTGGCACTCCAAGAGCCAATGAGAAGGCTGTCCTGACACTGGAGACGGTGGATCATCCTACATTGTATACATGTGATGAATATGGATGTAGTGTGGGCTTCACTGCTGCTAAAGAAATAAAACAACAAGAAATCAAAGAACAACATGAAGAAGCAAAAACTGTGATTGTTGCTGAGGTGAGACACCTGAGTGAAATGATACAAGTGTTTGTGAAGATGCCACATTTCACAGCACATTGAACCGACTAACATAGATCTACATACATATCAATCTACCTAAACATGCAAACACAAGCAGGTGGAGATTTAATGATACTGGTCAAGAAAAAAGGTGCATTAAACATTGATGGACTTATATGGGTACGTATACAAATATATATTTATTAGTGGTGGGACTTGATGAAAGAAAATAATCTAATTAATTATGGTTTTTGTAATTTGTCAAACCTCTGACCTTTGACCTCTAGTCAGTTCACTCCAGATTATTCTGTCATGACCTTTTAATTTTTTTTTTTTTTAAATGATCAACAAATGTTTTATTTCATTAATGGCCTCAAAAAGTTTTGACTTCACTTCAGAAGCTGCACTATGAGTAAAGGATTTGATTTTAGACAAGTATCTGTACTGAAGTAGAGAATGTGCATCATTTTACTACATCTGATTGTCGACTCTACTTGGTTGTATTCAGCGCTCTGACGTTCTTGTTAGCTCCGTTAGCTCGTACTAGCTGCTAGGTGTCATTCAGGTGCTACTGGAGGCTGGAATCACTGCACTGGATTGCAAACTGGTTGTGGCTCGGTTTGCACAGAGCAGCTCTCTCCTCACACCGTGGGCCGCCCAGTAACGAGCTCAATGCTCTGTATATGGTCCATACACTGTAGCATTGACAATAAAGCTAGCGTGAAGCTTCAACCTGGAGTTGCTTGGTCAGATCAGCTGATGAGAATGAAGACTGTGGAAAGTCCTGCTGCGGGAACAACACCATGAAAGTGACTTTGCTTCCAGTCGGGCTCAGTCTCTGATTAGTGTCCAGTCATTGGAGTGTTTGAAGGCTCCACTCCCAACAGTGATTAGATGGTGAGAGGATCTCACCCACAAAGGTTTTTCATGACTTTTAGATGGGAAGTGAGATTGTGTTGTCCAGAGAGGAGGACAGCAGTCAGTCATGGTTGACCTCCAGTGCTCACGCAGTGGTTCACTGGAAGGCCAAGAACAATGCAAGTGTCCATATGTGGCACTGCAAGGTCCACCAGTGGCTTCTGGGACGTCTCTCCCAGTAACCACAGCAGCTTGTAGGGAGAAGCAGTCCACCAGCAACGAGGCTCCACCGGGGTCAAAGGTCGTGACACGCACACACACAGCGTGTGTGTGCAGCCTGCTGTTTAGCTCCACTGGTTGTAGTTCTGTCAGCCACCACTAGATGGAACTCTGCTTGTCACTCTCCTCCTCATCTTCCCTCAGAAAAGGAGAAGGGGCGGATCCTCTTTGTGTTAGTCTTCCACCTGTAGAGAGAAGAAGAGACAGCAGGAGTCAGGACTCATGGTCCTTGAACGCATCATCACAGAGACGTTGACTGTTGATGGAGATGATGGAGTGACTGGTGAGAAGAAGCAGACTCTAAGTCACATGTCAAGTGTGGAACATATGAAGGTCATGTGACCATGGAGTGTTGGACTGATACTGAGGCCTGATGAAGATGAACTGATCAATAATTGAGTGGTGAACTGAGAGAAGAAGAGAGAGATTCAGACTGTCTAACATTCAAAGCTCAATAAAATGTGGGCCGGCGCAGACGGCCTGGGCGGGCTTGGAAGCCCAGACTCCCAGGTCATAGTCATGCGCACCAAGCATTCAGCCAAAGGGATCTTCCCTTGGCCAAGCAGCCAGGGCACATGTGACAGCACCGTCCACTGTCACAACAACAACCTCATGTTACTCTTTGATGTGTCTTCATGTTTTTATGGGATGTGTATTTTTATATAGGATGCATGGCAAAGTAGAAGTCATGTTAGAAATGATCCAATGATTGCAACATGATCTCAATTCATTTCTCTATCATGATTGAAATTAAATGATTCCAAATCTTGAAATAATGACAGTGGCTGGAGGTGAATGTGAAAACAATGTGCAGTGTTGAGTGGAAGAAGCACTGCTTTCCACTGGTGGTGACTGTTGACTGAGACAAGGATGAAATAGATCCTGGAACTCAGCCTGGTCTGGAGCAGCTCACTCCACACAATAAATCTCCATGGTAACTTCTAGCAGAACATCTCTCACTTCCACCTATCCCACTGTTGTGCAACCAGATCACACATCAATTGATCCAGGATAACCAAGATATCCCGGCTTAATCCCTCATCCTAGTTTCCTGCAACAGGGCTCAGTCAAGTGAAAATCATGACAACAATAACAAGAGTGATAGAAGTTGTAGAGTGAAGGGGGGGAACTGACCTCAGAGTCTCCAGTTTACAGTCTGGACTCTGCAGAAAACCACTTAGCTCTTCACTGATGAAGAATTCAGCTGGTTCCCACTCAGGTCCAGGTGTCTGAGGTGGGAGGGGTTGGACTTCAGAGCTGAGAGCAGCCAATCACAGCTGAGCTCTGACAACCTGCAGTCCCTCAACCTGAATAGAGAATAAATGATGGAGAGTTTTTCCAGGGTGTCATCACTTTGAAAAAGTGAAATGCAGGGTTTAAAATATTCCGGCACGGTGCTGGATCTCCGGCGTTTGACGATTCGGAGAAAAAAAATCTTGTGCGCGCACACAAACACATGCACGCACACACAAACTTGCCAGAACCCTCCCTCAAACTGCTAACTGTCCCACAGTTGGTTAGC
Organism: Nelusetta ayraudi; assembly: GCF_046127955.1. Classification (NCBI taxonomy): domain Eukaryota; kingdom Metazoa; phylum Chordata; class Actinopteri; order Tetraodontiformes; family Monacanthidae; genus Nelusetta; species Nelusetta ayraudi. Next base: position 3,791,221 of record NW_027466095.1, read on the forward strand.
AACAATACCAGTGGGCACATACAGTATATTGGTTGAGATCTAGCAGGTAGCAGCAGTGCTGCGTTCAAGACACCTCGGGCGAAAATTTAATTGAACACTGAATAGAGTTAACGAGTGAAATTACTGGTCGGAATTACATATATATGAATTTTTTAAAAATGCACAAATTGCTGCTGCATATGGTGTAATTTTTCAGCAAATAGTGACAATATACCACTCCGTTTTTGAGTATATCTGTAACCTGAACGTTATTTCCGAGTGGTCTTGATGAAGCACCGCACCGGTGTCCTGCAAGTAGGAAGTCTTGGCAGAACATCGGCGATGCTTTCGCTGAAATTAGAGAGGAAAAAAACAAAACAATGGAGACCAAATTCATGAAACCAGGGGAAGAAGTTCTTCTTGACAAGGACATAAAACAAATAAACATAAACAAATGGCGCTGGGCATGGCTAGAAGAAAGGGGTGGAGATGGCAAGCCTTTCGTGAGCTGGTGCCAGAAACTTTGGGAGCCAGGCGCATGCTTCTGCGTCTTGTGCTCGAAGAAGATATTGTACGCAACTAGAGGCTGTGGTGAATTCTTCTGGTGGATTCAGGTGATGTAGATGTTGAAGGAGTCTTCACTGACACAGACTTAGTTGTATATAAAAACTGGTTTATTTGCAAAGAAGTCAAGAGTCAGACAGGCACCTAGAACGCCTGGGGATGTCTCTGGGCCAGATGTGAGCAACTCCGATGATCCTTTGTTCACATCACCTCTTATACCCCCAGCAACCAGGGAGGAAGATACAGGAAGTGGAGGAGGATGTATGCATTCCATAGTTGCACCCCCAATGGCCATCTGGTTTCAATTTGGTGGACCTTGGCAACGACAAGACCATATATGGACCCTAACATCCTTTAGGGAAGGAGTGCAGCAGCGGGTTCACCGCTGAGTTCACATCAGGCCATACACATAAGATCACATGAGGACATATGCATAGATTCAGATACTACAAGGCAAAAAGGTAATCCGACGCCACAAAAGAGACTCTGGACATAAACGCTGTGTCTCAATTCAGGGTCTGCACCCTTCAGACCGAGTGTCCTCCGTCTGAAGGAAGCGTTCTTCGAGTACCCAGCCTTGAAGGACGGACCAAACCCCGCCTCCCTGGTAACCACACGGGACGGTCTAGCCTTCGGCGTATTTCCTCGTTTCGTCAGTGCCGTTCCCTCCTGCTGGCCAACCCCGGAAGTGACGTTTTTATAGTATCAAGCTAACCATTGGTTCGCCGTCTAATGATGCCGTTGGATGATCAAATAAGTAAAATCCTACGTTAAAAACTGGATACTTTATGTGAAACTTCAATATTTAGATTTATATGTCGTGTCTTAACCAGTACATGCCGGTAATTTCAGCTGACTTCCCAGGATCCCACGATGCTTTGCAGCAGCACGCAAAGCATCATGGGATACCCAAGTGCGCGAAGGATAGTAGCGGTGCATCCTTGGAATCGGCTAAAACTAGTGCATATTTTTCCAAGGGCGCATTTTGAGCGTCGTAAGCACCCTTGGGAATTGGGACAAGCCTTCGCGCAGTGCTATGACGCAACTTCCTTCCAAAATGAGAAAGAACCTGAATTGAGACACAGCCCAAGTCACTTGTTTTAATTCTACTGCAGCTCGTATGGATCCGAACAAGGAGTAACGACTGGTGGGACAGAGTGGTGACGACTTTATTTTCGGATCAAGAGTGGCTTGCACATTTAATCACATATGTGGGAAACTGCGACCGCTGCTCCGCTGACAAAATACGCTAATCCGGAATTAAATTTATTAGCATGCTAATAAACGAGTCTAACAAAAATGATTTGTTTTGGCTTCTTGTTTGTAACTTTATAATGACGACGCCGGAAGTTGGGGCGCCGACCAAGTACGTACACGGGAGAGGTGAGTGGAGTAGGCGGTCGTTAATGTGGACTGAAGTCGCATTCTGTTCGCACGTCGGTGACGAATGCGTTTTTATGCGATGCGATCGGATGTCAAAACGGATTTGGACTGTTTGCACTTGGTCATTTCATGCGGTTTTCGTAATCTGATCAGCAAAAACGCATGAAATGACCAAGTGCAAACAGGGCCTCAGTGCCTCCTATCGTCTGTGTGTGTAACTCCCACCCCTCCTCCCTCTGCTCAGCGCAGACACAGAGACGACGCCGCACATATTGACCAATCAAATGCGGCTTGGAGAGAAAGGAGAGAGAGAGAGAGAGAGAGAGAGAGAGAGAGAGAGAGAGAGAGAGAGAGAGAGAGAGAGCGAGCGCGAGAACGAAAAAAAAAAAGAAAAAAAGTCCGACGGGAGCCGGTTCGCGACCGACACATCACTACAACTCAGGATGCAACAGGCTCTTTGCTGTCTGCTGCCATAAGTCCTATGTGAAAAAGGAACTGCAAACTGTTCAGGGAGAATCTTCAGATAAATGCAACTCTTCATACATTCATTCATTCACGTTTATTCTTAAAAATATATAATCAGTGGCAGGCCGTGCATTTCATGTCTACCCCATCAGTGACGTCATATTTAGTCTACCCTAAATTAATACATCTCATAATTTCCTCAATGTGACACTACGGTTGGAGAATCCAGAGATAATCACACTTACACATCGCATCACCTTCATATAGTTGACTCAGTCGAGCAATACCATCATTTCCGGACTATAAAGCGCACCTGAATATAAGCCGCAGCAGCTAAATTTAGGGGAAAAAACAAATGTGTTCATATACAAGCCGCACTGGACTATAAACCGCAGGAAACGGGTCCGCGGAGCGGATCGGTTCGGCGGCTGCGAGCCTGCGACTCTGGACTCGCACCGCGGATCCTGTTTGCGGGGTCCCGCTGGTCACCTTGGTTAATTGGTATGGAGTCAGACCAGAACTCGAGGCAGCGACGCACAGGAGCTCACAAAGACAGAGCGCACGAAGACAAGAGAACATACAGACGAGAGCGCGAGCGATCTAGCCAGATCGACTGCCTTTAACTTAAAAGCTGCATCATATGCAATTCTTGGTTTGTTTTCCACAATGAGGGTTTGTGCATGAAAACTTCTTTTGTGCAAACTGTCTTGCTCTCGTTCTGTATTTGGTTCCACTTTTGCTTTTGTTGTTCGCGCGAACTGCTTGTCTCACTCTTTCCCGAGCCCACTCAAAAGTCCATAAATTGAGAAGGTCCCCGAGTGGCCGTTCGCTGTAAAAAAAAAAACATAGATTAGCCGCACCATTGTATAAACCGCAGGGTTCAAAGCATGGGAAAAAAGTAGCGGTTTATTGTCCGGAAATGACGGTACTTATAGTAGTTTCTGAAACGTTTACATCACAATTTTTATGAGGATGATGCTTTTGATATAGTTATCTTGAACAAATGTAATTGTTGATGCTGTGTCCACTGACTATATTTCGATATTGTTGATGATTTGATATTTAAGCTCTCAGATGTGTGAGAAAGCGATTGGTTGGTGTCACACAGCCACTCCCTTTTGAGATGGCCTCCTGCGTTGGCACAAACATTTGCTTGAGAAAGGTCTATGACCCAAAGGTCGCATTAAAAAAAATTTGCAAGTTGGCTTACATGTGCGGGAATTTTTTTTCGTCAGTTTGGACTTTATTGTCCCCCTCCGACGCACTGGCCATGTCAATAGATGTGCAAGGATTTTTTACCTTTTTTTTTATTTACATGAAAGAAATCTTGTAAAATGTCAAATCCTGTAAAATTCATAAACTACACACAAAACTACTTGAGGTGATCTGTCTCAGTGAACCACAGAAAACAGCAGCCAACATCGTTCTGATATAGAACACAGATGTTGGCTTAACCATCGGCGAGGCCTTGATACAAAAGCTTTTAATACCAGGTGTGTAAAACAACGCCAAAACAGACAGATTGTGCTATCATTTCATTTTGGGCCGTTGCAGAAAAAAAAAAATATTTTGACCACAACTGCCGTTTAAATGTAATCAGTTCAAATCCAGAAAAACACCAGCGAGCAAAAACAAAATGACTATAATAACAGAGTGCCACGCTGCCACACAACACACACACACACACACCCCTTACCAAAATGTCAAATGGGCGTGTGTGAGTCACGCTTTTTGGATGATTTCAGGTTTGGCTAGTCAGATTAGCAGCAGGAAATCCTTCACAGACGGAAAGCTTTTCCCTTTTGTGTATTAAAGATTCAAAAATATAGTTTGGAAAAACAAGGTGGAATGTCGTAAACAATGCCAAGGAACAAATTAGCCGTGGCCTCTGATGGATGACGACCAATTGATCTTGGCGGCGATTGTGTGCGTGTGGCCCCTTTACAAGGAGTGACACACACATCACGGCATGCAGCAGCATTGTAATAAAGGCCTCTAGGGGGACCTGGCGACTTGTCCAGGGTGTCACCCTGCCTTCGCCCTAAGACAGCTGGGATAGGCTCCAGCAGACCCCGGTGACCCTGAATTGGATTAAGCGGGTATAGAAGATGGATGGATGGATGGATGGCCTCTAGGGGGGGAAAGCCAGGAGTCTGGTATACTTCAGGGCCTTACACACCAGTTCCTAAAAGCTCAGTGCAACTTCCTAAATATTGTTAACGACCAACCATGAGGAGAGACGCGGGCCAAAAATCTTTTGCAAAGACAGGAAATCGAATTGAATATGGCAGCAAAGTCCCTCGGCAGTGTTGGAGTTGAGGTCAATGCAATATTGTTGATCATAGGAAGCTTGTCTCGCTTAAATCCAAACAGAGGTGGGTCTTTAGTCGGATAGCTCGCTACGGGGGGACGGTGACATGGAGAAGCCCTGCAGGGTCTCCTGAACGACCCGACATGAGAGAAGTCAATGCTTGGAGGAAAAGCAGCCAGCTCAGACCTTTGTTCTGTTGTTCCTGTTTATTTTTTATTTTTTTATGCCAGGTAAAGTCGGGGTGTGGCTGCAGACCCACAACAACCAGCTTTGGTGTCTCGCACCAAGCAGATGTAAAGATTCTAAATGTATAATGCAGAAAGACACGCATAAGGATGACATATACAGTATAAATATAAAAATAATTATGTATGTTATTATTATTATTATTGGGCAACACAGTGGCGCAGTGGTTAGCGCTGCCGCCTCACAGCAAGAAGGTCGTGGGTTCGATTCTGGGGCCCGGGCCTGGAACCTTTCTGTGTGGAGTTTGCATGTTCTCCCCGTGTCTGCGTGGGTTCTCTCCGGGTTCTCCTGCTTCCTCCCACACTCCAAAAACATGCATGTGAGGTCAATTGAACATTCTAAATTGTCCGTAGGTGTGCATGTGAGAGTGAATGGTTGTTTGTCTCTATGTGGCCCTGCGATGAACTGGCGACTTGTCCAGGGTGTCACCCTGCCTTCGCCCTAAGACAGCTGGGATAGGCTCCAGCAGACCCCCGTGACCCTGAATAGGAATAAGCGGGTATAGAAGATGGATGAATGAATGAATTATTATTATTATTATTACAAGACTATAATCAGACAAGCAGTTCAGCTGTGTGTGATACGGATGGGTGAAATGTGAACCACGCACTTCCACTGCATTACTGCAGGAAAGAGCTGAAGTCTGCACAGTTGAAGGGCGATTCAACACAATGCAAAGAATGTGGCGCTGATCACTAAGTTGTAAGATGTGGTGTAAAATGAATAGAGACGAGTTGGTGTAGCAGAGTTGGAAAAAAAGATTGAATTTATTCATTTCTAAGTTTAAAGTGTATGTGGGGACTTTATTTACTATTCATTTATTTTGTTGTATATTTGTGAATTTTATCTCAATGTGTTATTTTATTTTATTACGATTTTTATTTAAGTTTGTCTCTCGTCTCTTTCTGTACCTCCCGGGCAGCACAGCGAGTCAGTCCCTCACAGTTCAGTGTTGTATGTATGAGGGTAAATCGTGTTAATGGATGCTGCTGCGATTTCTATAACTATTATCTGTAAGAAACACAATCTGTTAATGTTCCAGTCGGTGTGCACTAATTACATGTAAATACCACTACGGTCACATGGTTGTTTTATGTTGGGTTTTAATCATTAATTTTGTTTTTATTGAGTGTTGTCAGCCAATTGTGCTGTGGCAGGCTGCTATGCGGTTAGCGCAGCAGAGATAACATGTTGCCGACTCGCTGGCTTTTTTTTTTTTTTTCCCCAATGTTGTTATTTTGCCTGTTTTTGCCACCTCTGTTTAGGGAACAAGAGGTGCAGAGAGACGGGCCAGAAGACTGTTAAAATGTGTTTTAAACCCCAGAATTTAAATTAACAATTTTAAATCATAACATTTAGCAAAACATAACCTAATTCCCTTTAGTCGCAACGGACCATACATAGTCCGCCTTAGAAATTTGGCCTGCGTTCTGCAAGGAGAACCGATTCAGGCGTACTGGCTCCAATCCAATTGATGGTCCACCCGCAGGCATCTGCTAACCTACAAGATATTACAAAGTATAAATGCCATTGTGTCTCAAAGATGTATGCAATAAACCATAATCAAGACAACCTAGATTTCATTTTTGATATCTTGACTCTTACCTGTGGTATCTCCAAGCAGCAAAAATGTTCCTGCTCCGTGGGCATGGTGTTACAGTTTCCACAGGAGAAGCTGTCAAAAGAAAAAAGTTGTAATTTCACCTGAATGAAAGTTGCCAACACAAGCACAGTTGGCTAAGACTTGTTTTAAGCAACATGGCACCGCCTCTAATTTTGACCATGACATATTGTGGATACAGACATATTTAAGTTAAACCAAAAAAAAAAGTACATTCAAAATACCTCGGAAACAAAGGCCGCTCGTTTTTATGTTAAGACAGCGCTGCTGAAAACGTTGCAAGACTTATAATATATATATATATATACATTTATATATATATATATATATATATATATATATATATATATATATATATATATATATATATATATATATATATATATATATATATACATTTTTTTATTTTATTTATTTTTTTGCTCATTCACCAGAAGAGCTCGAAGTCATGATGAGACAGCGGCGACGAAGCCGTTAGCATGAGCTAACGTGTAAGTAACAGTGTAACAACACACAAAATAAAAACTTTAAAACATAAAGACGCACAGTATTTGTATTTTACCACTCTGGAATGTCCTGCTGCAGTCGCTGAGTCCGTATTTCTGCCGAAGCCTCTCCCTCTGGGTCAGACTCTGGCTCAAACTGGTACGCTTGCACCACACTGCTTCTGCTAGCCATGACCAAGTCGCTTCGCATTCACAACATTAGCACATGGCTACCGGAGCCGAAGCCACAGCCCCTTCGAGAGAGAAGGGCGTGGCCTAGACGTGGCCAGGTGCAGCTCATTAACATAAAAGTGACAGAGGTGCAGAGACACAGGCTGTTAAAATGTGTTTTATTGTCTTCTGCAGTAAATAAAAGATGGAAACATAGTCCTTGGGTCATCATCCCTGAGACCAGTCAACACACACAACCGTTAGATTGGGAAGGACTAGTTGATGCATACCGACTGGTGTTCATTGCTAAAATGCGCAGAGACCTCCGCTCTGTCCAGGTTGAGCTCGATCAGCGACAGATTGTCCAGTGACTTGACACCGCTGGTAAAATATATGGAGGCTACTGACATCTGGTGGCAGAGAGAAAACATTACAATACAAAGTGCCATGACGTAAAATGTATTGCAAAAATCTCCAATTTGCTGGTGAACTGGACAGAAATTAGGGGAAAGTCTCACTCAGCCTTTTTGCATGTGTATATTAGAAATATATAGGATCTGGTGATTTTAATGTAACAGGTACAACCTGGCTATAAATGTGACAATGTTACTAGCAGGTGGATCATATTTGTGGTGTGGTTAACAGTGTTTTCAGGGGGTGTTGTAACAGAAACACTGCCTCTGTCTTAATCCAGCCCTGCCACGAGGCCACAGCCCACTTTTGGCTCGCAACCCTCCAGTTGAGAAACACTGAGATAAGTGTTGGACAACCTAAACAGGAATAATAGTTTCATTTCCAATTAATCGCAGAAATATGCAGCATTTTTTCCACTGCATTAGACTGTGAAATAATTTAACAGTGTATTCATACTCACTTTTTCCTCTCCACCTGAACTACCTATTTGTACACGATACTGCTGCAGTCTTTGTGTGTCCCTGGCAGGTGATGACCACGACACTGGGAGCCGGAGGAGGCAGTCCTGGGATTCTTGGTGCCATCGCTTCATCTTTGCTGCCAGCTTTAGCCACAGATCATGTGCAATTTTGGACTCTTGCCCTCTCAAACAGCAGCTATACCACCCCACCACTTAACATTCAAGCCTATTTCAATTTTAGAATAGTTGATGTATAAGACACAACATCTATGTATATCTACGTGTTTATATTGATATACCTCATATACTTATGTGTCTGTCTGTATTTTTATATTTGAATTATATATGTCACATTGTACACACATATATATGCATGTATGTATGTATGTATAGGTGAAACATAGATAGATAGATAGATAGATAGATAGATAGATAGATAGATAGATAGAGAGACTTTATTGATCCCTTTGGGATGACTCCCTCAGGGAAATTAACATTTCCAGCAGCAGTAGTACACACCAATTAAAAAAAAGCACACAGATTATATATATATATATATATATATATATATATATATATATATATATATATATACATATATATATATATATATATATATATATATGTATATATATATATATATATATATATATATATATATATATATATATATATATATATATATATATATATATATACATATACACAGATAAGTAAAAAATAAAATAAACTAAAATAGCGGCACACAGGTATAAAATAATAAATAATTACTAATATACATATACAATATACATATACATAATAATGGCCACCTCCCTTCCCCACCACTACCCTCAGCACTCTATGTCCTCCTCCTCCCCCTCAAGTGAGGAGTTGTAGAGAGTGATGGCATGATGGACAAAGGAGTTCTTGAGCCTGTTGGTCCGACACTTGGGAAGAAGCAGTCTATTACTGAACAGACTCCTCTGGTTGCTGATGACGGTGTGCAGGGGGTATCTGGCATTGTCCATAATGTCCAGCAGTTTGTCCAGAGTCCTCCTCTCTGCCACCGTCACCAGAGAGTCCAGCTTCATGCCGACAACAGAGCCGGCCCGCCTGATCAGTTTCTCCAGTCTGGATTGGTCCTTCTTGGATATGCTGGCCCCCCAGCACACCACGGTGTAGAAGAGGACGCTGGCAACCACAGACTGGTAAAACATCCGCAGGAGTTTGCTGCAGATGTTGAAGGACCGCAGCCTCCTTAGGAAGTACAACATCGTCAACAGGAGGTTCCTGTCACATTTCTGACAGTCAAAGAAGCACAAAGATGAAAAAAATATCCAATAAGGATGAAGTTGATTTGTACAACAATATTCCAAACATGACCAAAAGTGTGTTATAATTAGTTTAAACAACAAAATAGACAATTACAGTTTGCAAATATCAATAACTAAGTTCGTGTCTAATTGGTTTTGAAGTTAATGATGAATTTCAGAAAACATTGGATGGCTGAAAGATAAATGTTAAGTTTTGAAGTGAACGCGTTTGGTTTTTCATTTTTCTCATATGAATGGTGTATACAGTAAAATCAAAAAACACAAAAAACAATCACTGTCATTTCGACATGATTGATTGAAGACATTTTTCCATCGTCTATAACTGGTTTCAAATCATTTTCAAACTCGATCAAAGAGTCAAATCCATCATGTTTTTGCAATGTAAATGAAATGGAAATGTATTGGAGCTCACGGGCATAAGTATTTCACACGTATGCACCTAAACAGGGGATCTAAGTGTCAATAAATCTTAATCTTAATCTGAATCTGGATCTGAATCTGAATCTGGATCTGAATCCGAAACATAAAGAAACTCCTCCTCAAACATCACTGAAAAATCTCTCTCACACATCCTGATGTCAGCAGTTTTCTGATCTCCTGCCTTTCCGAAACTGAGATATGGGAAGAGTTTCTCAGTGAAAGTGTCTTCATGAGTGTAGATGTGAGTCTGGTCCACAGCGTCGTAGAAGGAAACCTCCTCCTGGTCAAAGTCCAGAGTCTCTCCACACTCTTCTCCACCGTGACAGTGTCACCAGAACAATCAGAGTATTTACCATTTCTATATAACAAACACTAGAGTCCATCTTCTGGTGAGACATGTCTCTCACCCTTCCTGTCAGCTGACTCTTTAGCGACACCTATAGCCCAGTTTGGATGATCTCCCACCTCCACGTCCCTGCTGAGTTGTCCTGAGCTGAAACCTTCAGAACCCAGAACACTGTAATATCCAGTGTGTCTCTCTGGATTATCAGGAAGCTGCTGAGGTCTTTCTCCATTTGTCACGCTGGTCAGGTCATTAGACAGGTAGAGCCAGCGGCTTGCAGTGTTTGGGTCCAGGATGACTGGACTGAAGTGGACCTGGTCCTTCATCTTCTGCCACACTGTGAAGGACAGGTTGCCCAGGTGTTTGGCCACGTTGATCAGTGCTCCTGGGAGCAGCTGTGACAGCTGTGGCTCTGACTGGGAGCACTGGTCTCTGGCTCTACTCTGAAGGCCTTTATAACTGTTGAGGAAGACCATGGTGTCCTTCTGCTGCAGCTCTTCCTCAACAGCAGTCATGGTGCTGGACAGAGAAGACATCTTCTCCTGAATCTTCTCCATCTCTCCGATCACAGTCTTCCTCTTCTGCTCCTCTTCCTCCCTCAGAGCTGCCAGTCTGGACTCCTCTTCCCCTCTCAGGAAGAGGCGGAGCTTGTCAAACTCTGCTCTGATCTGCTTCTCTGTGGACGACGCCTGCTTCTCCAAGAGTTCAATCACTTGTTTGAATTTTAACTCAACTTCTCCGTATTTCTTCTTCTTGTCCTTTAAAGCTTTGAAGTTGGACTTCAGCTGCTCCTTCAGTCCTGGGACTGCTTCTTCCACAGGAACCACCTTATGACCCTGGTGGAGAGAAAACTCACACACAGAGCACAGAGCGTTCTGCTCATCCTCGCAGAACATTATGGACTCTGCTTTGTGTTTGCACAGCAGCTCCACCTTCACTGCTTCCACTGTCTCAGACGATCCAGACTGCTGGCTGTCAGCCAACGACTCAACCAGTTGCTTCAGGGCCAAGTCTGGATGCAGACTATCCTTTGAGGAGTTTCTTTTACATACGGGACAGTCTTTGCTTTCATTCTTCTCCCAGAAGGACACTTGGAGCAGAAGCTGTGGTTGCAGCTCAGAGTCACTGGGTCTTTGAAAGTCTCTAAACAAACTGAACAGTTGAGTAAACTTTTTACACAAGCTAATATCTCTACCATTTCAGCAGATATTCCTCCCAGCCAGATGGATTGAAATATTTATTTCCAGTTGGGAAAGTCAGACTCACCGACTCATTCTGTGTCCTGTGGAACTGGAGATAAAAAACCTCCAATTGTTTTGCTCAAAGCAGATACTCTGCAATGCCAGCTAATGGCGTCTCAGCTCCTTGTAACAAGACGACTTCTCATCAACCTTTGCACCTTCCGCCTCAATAAGTGACACCTGCAGGTGGGGCTGTACAGTTGATGACCTTGTTGGTGCTTTATTAAGGTGACAGTCCTCTTGACTGTCTGAGGCTCCTTATATACTGTGGAAAACAAGTGAACAAGCAATATTTTATACCCCCATTCATCCATAAATAAAATTAATTTGGTTTTCCTCCCTTTAGAAAGGTTCTCACATTTTCATAAGAATCTCCATACATCAATGAAGCCCCAATTCCACTGCCCAAAAAACGTGTTTTGTTTTTTCTAAATAATCGGCATTTGGTGGCGGTGGAATCTGCTCACCGAGCCACGGGTCAAACGATCCGGCAAACGACCCGGGTCAAAATCGGCTCCGATCGGCTCCGCACTAATCGGCATGCGGTGGAATCTGTAAACCCGGGACAACACCACCTTTTTTACCTGCCGCACGGGGTGACGTTGAGCGTAACGTGCGCTAAATCATAATATGGCGCCAGTCGCGGCGTATATCAAGTACTGATGCAAAAGTTTTCCATCACGTTCCATCAGCGCTGGATAATTGTTCATTGTCCTCTGGCTGTTTCGCCCGCTGCTCGCGCACAAAACGGCCCAGACGCCGAAACAATCGCTGTACGGCAGGAAGCGGCCGCGGAGGTGCGCGTCACTTCAAGTCTGGCGGCAACGACGTCATCGTTCCACTACAGCCAAAAGTGGCCAACAACTAAGAACACTGGCCACCACCGGACTCTTGAATTCTGTAGAACTTCATCATGCAATCTCAGCGCGATGGCGTCAGCAGACACGCAGCGGTGAAAGCGGAGGGGGTGCAGCTTGCCGGCGGGGTTGACACCCCGCTGGGTTTGGTGCGTGGACACGGAACTCAATGCTGATTGCTTCCACGACGTCCCGCGTCCAAAAACATGGTGTCATCCTGCTAATTTTAGTGGAACAGAGGCTTAAGGGTCCCAGTGCTCTCAGTTAGCTGCCATCTTGCACCAGCATATTTCTAAGGAAGCCTGGTGTGGACAATCCAGCTGCCTTTCCTATGTAAATATACATTTGTAGCCACACATCTGCAATGTAAAAAGTCCACACTGTTTGACCGCTGCTGAATAATTAACTGCAGTCAAGGTCATTCAAAGTCATTGGACCTGGAATATTTGCATTCTTTGGAATGACAGTCAGTGTGACCTTTAACCTTAATGCCAGTAAGGCCAAAGTGTTGCATTGGGCCGATTGGGACACAACTGAGTGTAACGGGTGCGTCTCTTGTGATGTTACAAACATGCCCGTTAACTTGTGTATCTTGCGTTGTGTTCATGGAGACATGGACTCAGGTTGCAGTGTTTGCTGCCACTTTATTCCTGGCTTTCATTGAACGTAGCACAGGCTGCATGAAGAGACAAATGAACGCAGACTGTCTGTGATGCCAGAACGACTCTGAAGTTGGCGCCACATTCGCAGCGGTGCTGCTTAAGTTTCGATTCCACCTTAAAAAATAGTTCTGTGATTTGACCACTAGATGGCAGTGCTTACTCCAACACTTCAATATAAAAAATAAATAAATCATTATGTCTATGTTGACAAGGATTTCTGACTAAATTATTATTATCATTGGAAAGCCTGGGAGCTCTACTATCACAATCAGTTGACATATTCCACAGTCCACCTGAAAAACTGAAAAATATCATAATATCAATGGCAAAGTTGTCAAATTTGGAGTCCCCCCAAAAGGCCAAAAATGATTTCCCATATTGTATGTTAACTGATTGTGATAGTGGAGCTCTCAGGCTGTACGATGATACCTCACATGTCAATTTTTACTGTATAATTTTGGAAAAAATCCACCTCAACATAGACATAATGATACGCTGAATTTTATATGTTGAAAAGTGTTGGGATAAGCACAGCCCTCTAGCGGTCAAATTGAGAATTTTTCTTTTAAGGTGGAATCGAAACCTAAGAAGCACCGCAGCGAATGTGGCGCCAACTTCAGTGTCGTCAATTCAATAAAATATTCTTCAAAGTTATTTATAAAACAGAACCAATACATATAACTATGAATCTCCATACCTGTATGAAGAGACAAATGAACGCCGACTGTGATGCGAGGTCTGGCTGACACTGCAGGCCTCTGTCAGCAACACACATACACACACATGAGAAAAAGCTCCAGAAAGAAAAGTGTACTAGCGATCAAAATAACGAGGCACGTCTGCAACATTCTCCACACGAAACACACCCCGGACATTTCACACTCTTCGTTTATCACTCCTACATATATATTTATAAACCCGAAACAGGTTCACTAAAACGAAGTGGAAAGGAGCAATGGAAACCGACCTGCTCACAGACTGACAGCGTCAAAACTCTCTGACTGCAGCCCTGTTCCAAAAAGAATTTCCCTCGGGATAAATAAAGTATTTCTGATTCTGATTCTGATAAGCTTTCTTGAACATCTTGAAAAGAGCAGAACCACACACCCACAGAGTTCCCAGTATTTATTGTAGCTTCTACGCCAGATACTTGACAGCTCGCTGTAATATACAGATAAAAACTACATCATATGCAGTAATACAGGATTGTGATGATATGTTTTCAGACAGTACTTGCAGCCGATCATTTGCAAATGTTATGAGGGAAAACATGAATACTCGTATTTTCTTTAATTTTCCAAACAAATAAATCAGGTGTGAGACACCAGGTAGCAGAGGAAACAAATCAGATCAGCCATCAAATATAACCCAGTCGGAAAGTCGTTTTTCCGATTATTTCGACACAACATGAATGCACATGTAAATGTGAGTTCTGAATGTTAACGTCAGCTAATCTAAAGTAAGGAAAGACATGGAAAAAAAATTAAAACGGTGGGAGAGTGGAGCCTCTAAATTAAAAGCAAAACAGGAGAGGGATAAAAGACATTCGGAACTCTGACAGAAGATTCCAAACATTGCTAGTATTTTCACTGCGTCTTCTGGGAACGTAAATGTTAATGAAGAGCCAGCAGTAGAGGACGAGAATGTCGACGCAACAATCCGTGAAAAGCAGGTCCGCTACCCAGTGGCAGATGCCTCCGATCCACCAGCTCAGGAGAATAAAAAACCAACTCAGAACGAGCATGACTCAAAAACGTCTGAAATCTCTGTCCTTACTGGCAATAGAGTCTGAACTTGTCAGAGACCTGGACTTCAATGATATTGTGGAGGAGTTTGCTCGGAGAAAGGCCAGGAAAAAGGTCATTGCATAAGGTTGATTGAGGGTGATCACCAGTCTGTTGTTGTTCATTTACTACATTTGAGTGTAGACTGTTTGTTGTTATGTTGACATAATACACAGATACAACACCATCACGTCCCGAGAGTCTTTTGATGAATTTATCTAAAAATATTAAAATAGGATGTCGCCAGTCAGTGTGAATCCTGTGGACATACACGAGTTTCCAACATGTAAGGCCACACTTGCCACCATAAGCCATTTGATGCGTGTATAAGTGTGTATGTGTGTGGTGCCAGCTCTGTACTTCAGCTTCCGGAGATCAGCTGTGTCTGTGTGTGTGCATGCGCGTGTGTGGGGGGGGCCTCTGCAAGAGTCTGGCCCAGGGGCCTCTGTATTCTTAATCCAGCCCTGGTCATCCCTGAGACCAGTCAACACACACAACCGTTAGATTGGGAAGGACTAGTTGAGGCATACCGACTGGTGTTCATTGCTAAAATACGCAGAGACCTCCGCTCTGTCCAGGTTGAGCTCAATCAGCGACAGATTGTCCAGTGACTTGACACCGCTGGTAAAATATATGGAGGCTACTGACATCTGGTGGCAGGGAGAAAACATTAAAATACAAAGTGCCATGACGTAAAACGTATTACAAAAACCTCCAACTTGCCGGTGAACTGGACAGAAATTAGAGGAAAGTCTCACTCAGCCTCTTTTGAATGTGTATATTAGAAATATATAGGGTCTGGTGATTTTAATGTAACAGGTACAACCTGGCTATAAATGTGACAATGTTACTAGCAGGTGGATCATATTTGTGGTGTGGTTAACAATGTTTTCAGGGAGTGTTGTAACAGAAACACTGATCAATAAAAGATAAGATGAATAAAAATGCAACGGTACAGATAGAGGGGGTCAATGTCGAAAGTGTACAGGAAATCAAATTTCTCAGGGTGACAATCAATGACAAAATTTGCTGGAAATCTCACATACAGCACATCTGCACAAAAATATCTAGGAAGTATATCAATAATGTCAAAAGTAAAGCATTTCTCAAACAACAATTCCCTCCGCACTCTGTTTTTCCCACTGGTTTCACCATTTCTCACCTACTGTGTAAAGGTTTGGGGTAACGCATATAAAAGTTCCCTAAAGCCACTATTCATCCTCCACAAAAGAGCCATAAGAATCATTCATCATGCTAAATTCCTAGAACATACCAATCCACTATTTATTAAGCGGAAAATAATTAAATGATATGATATTGTAGAATTTATAAGCGCACAATTATTGTACAAAGCCAGAAATAACTTGTTACCAAATCAATTACAGCAAATGTTTCATGAAAGAGGAGGACATAATCTAAGGGATCAGTTAAACTTTAAAACACAGTCATGTTGAACTACAATTAAAGCATTTTAATCAATCAAGAACTTTCTCTGGTCTCTCTGAAATCACCTTGATCATCAAAATTTAAAAATTTTAAAAATGTTTTTCTATCCCGTGGGGGACGTTCCCATTGTGTCATATCATAAACCACCAGCAGGTGTCACTGTTACATATTTGAAAAGACTGTTTCTAGCTATCTAGAGCAGGACTCACCAACTTTTTTTGTCACTGAGAGCTACTTCATAGGTCCTGAGCCGTATGAAGGGCTACCAGTTTGTGAGATTTTGCTGAGTTATATATTATTAATAATGATACTTATCTTTGTGAAGACACTTATCAAGCTCATGAGTTCTCAATAATGATCAAAAACGGCTTAACAAGGTTGGATAAAAATTTAATTTTAGACCCAGCTCAACGAGCTGTGCAGTTTTTCAAGTGGGTCTGTGGGCTACTCATGAAGTCCTCAGGGGCTCCCTGGTGCACGTGGGCACCACGTTGGTGGCCCCTGATCTAGAGCCTGTCCAAGATATGCCATGGAGTTTATTTATAATGAATAAAGTTTTATTGAAAAGAGAGATAGGTGTCTTCTCTACATATTTCTGTTGTGTATGTTATATTAAAATTGTGTATATTGTACACTATTAACTCTCGGCTATAATCAAATATTGATTATTGAGCTGTACACAGACTACACTCCATAAACTGTTTTAGTTAAAGACTTTTCTTTCAACAAATTATTCTGGGCAACAAGTGCAATATATTTTATGCATACTTGAATGAAATAATGTAGAATTTACAGTATCACAATTGTATGAAATGGAAAAATGAATACCACTCAGGTCCTACCTTTCGGTCAGCGCAGTCACTTTATTGCACTATACAGTAAAAACAAAAGCCGCGCAACAAAATGACATAAGAAAAAAAAAAAATCTTTAGCCACAACAAAAAAAATGCTGCTCCCACATGAACGTCTTTGAAAGAGAACGAGTACCTAGAAACTTTCCGGACTGACATAACTGTGCCAGTAAAATCACAAAAGCTTAAATTAGTTGTTTTTTTTTACTCTCTTGAGAACGTCAATACGATTTTTCACATAAGATTTCACTGCCTGCCAAAGTTCTTTCTTTTAGCGCTGTTGGTGAACTCTCAATGCAGTTGAGACACTTAGTTTTGCCTGGAACCCTGGCAGTTTCGATATAGTCCGTTGCTGTGTCTCAATTCAGGGTCTGCATCCTTGAAGTACGCATTTTGAAAGGAAGTTGCGTCATCGCACTGTGCAAAGGCTTGTCCCAATTCCCAAGGGTGCTTAGGACGCTCAAAATGCGTACTCGGAAATACGCACTCGTTTTAGCCGATTCCAAGGATGCACCGCTACTATCCTTTGCGTACTTGTGTATCCCATGATGCTTTGCGTGCTGCTGCAAAGCATTGTAGGATCCTGGGAAGTCAGCTGAAATTAGCGGCATGTACTAGTAAAGACACGACATATAAATTTAAATATTGAAGTTTCACATAAAATATCCAGTTTTTAACGTAGGATTTTACTTATTTGATCATCCAACGGCATCGTTAGATGGCGAACCAATGGTTAGGTTGATACTATAAAAACGTGACTTCCGGGGTTGGCCAGCAGGAGGGAACGGCGGTGACGCAACAAGGAAATACGCTGAAGGCGAGACCGTCCCAAGTGGTTACCAGGGAGGCGGGGTTTGGTCCGTCCTTCTCGGCTGGGTACTCGAAGAACGCTTCCTTCAGACGGAGGACACTCGGTCTGAAGGGTGCAGACCCTGAATTGAGACACAGCACATAAGTGTTTTTTTCCACAGCCTGGATCTCTTCCGGAGTCCATTTCCTCCGTTTGGCTTCAGATTTCCCTATATAAAATCGGACAGTTAGTTAATAGTCGTCTAAAAGTGAAAAATGGACATTTCAGCTCCGCCAGAGGATGCTAACATATTCAAAAGCCACGAGAGAAAAGATTTATCAACTTACCCTCTTGTTTGCTGTGGTGTGACCTCCCTTTATTCAATCTGCCTATTAAATAAAAAGACCACAAACTGAGATATTCACTTTATCCCAGTTGGCCACAACATTAAAATGGTGCTAACTGGTTTTAATGACACACAGCCCGTTGAGACACTTCTCTAACTTTGCATCATGTAGACCAGGTTTTTTTTTAGTCCTGGTCCTTAAGAGCCACTTTCCAGCATGTTTTAGGTGTTTCTGAGTTCAAATGAATACATATTTATTAGGCTTCTGCACAAACTTTAGAATAAGCAAATCAGATGTATTGGAAGATCCTAAACATGCAGGACAGTGGATTCTCAGAAAAAATCCCAGAAAAAAAGAAACACTGATCAAAAAAATGTGATGTCTCACACGCTACAAGGCAAACTCCAAGAAAAATGAAACGTCATATATCTCATGATGGACCTCAAACTGCTCACTCTCCTCCCCACAAGCAGAATTAAATTTTTTTGTTAGCTCAAGATGTTGAACCTCGAGCTGGATATGGAAAATACAAAAGCATTTCAGCATAGGGAAAGCAGTGGTTACCATGCATGACCTCAGCTTTAGTATGATTCCTGCCTCCGTCCTGTGAGTTCCCAGTTTCGTTTGCGAGATTTTAATTAATGTTGATTAGTTTAAGTGCTTGGTAGTTGTTTTTTTTTTTAAAGTGTCACTCATCTTATTACATGATATCATAAGTTATCGCGTTGGGTCACTTTCATTCTTGAGTTTTAATTGTTAATCCTTCAAGCGGCCAGAATTATTTTCAAGAAAATATTGCATTTTGATATAAAAAACTACAAATGGCTGTGACTTGAAATTGGATAGAGATAAAGCCATACTGTAATTTAGAAAAATCTTCAGTATGACCCAAACTTTGTGAAAGGAGTACATTTTTGTTTGTTTACTCAACAATAAACTGTTTGTTTGTTTGTCTCCACAAGACCCCACAGGCTCATCAAAATGGTTTATCCACTTTTGATAATTTTCCATAAATCTCCATCAGACTCAGCCATCATCACTGTAATTTACAGGGTGACCGCAAACGTCCCTGCAGCCTCCACCGACACTGGCTGGGTGTTTCCTCCCACAGCTTCCACATCGTTGATCACGAACTCACTGCGCCTCCGTCACCATTAGCGGTATTTTGAGCACTCCTGCTTCCCCCGCCACATCCCCTCATCCTCATTCACCAATTACTCCCACCCCGGCCACGCTAAGGCAAAGCATGTGCTGCGTGCTGACTGTGGTGCTGCATGGACTCGCTGCCGCTGCATAAAGACGCACCGGCAGACTTGGTTTTAGTTTAATTTCAATGGTAAATAAAGCTTTTCTTAAGTCCTCGCCTGTCTCTCTCGGCTCTTTGTCCGCACCTGGTTTCCTAGAACCCCTGTCGCTGCCTGTGAATAGAACATACAGTTAAATACACAGAGTTAAAGGCCTGTTTCGCCTTAAAAAAAAAGAAAAGAAAAAAAACTACAATGAAAAAGGGATTTACATTCCCTCTATTTTTGTGTCCCTGTCTCTTAAATATTAAGAGAACAAAAGAATTGCACTTTTTCTGCGGACTAATTTTTCACGTTCTCCCTATGAGTTTTCATAGGGACTAGTGACCTGGATAGCGTGTCGCCTGTTTTCAACCTAATTCGGCTGGGATAGGCTCCAGCAATTACTCCATCAACCATTGCCTCCATACCAGATGATTGTGAAGAAGAAGAAGAAAAAGAAGCTGAAGTGTAAGGCTTAGCATCTGTCACAGTCTTCTGATGCTCATCCTCGCTGTCTGAGCCATCACTTAGCCATTTCCTCTAAGGAACACAGCAAGCACATTTCACATATAAAGCATATGAAAACCAAAAAGGCAGAGGGAGGCATGACACATAGGAAATGAAGAAAACAACAAAAATGTCTGTGAATGTTCTCACTCAACCAGGAAAACCACAGAAAATAACAAATATCAATGTGTGTGTATATAAAAAGATATCTAGACTTGTCTTACCTTGTGGATC
This sequence comes from Nelusetta ayraudi, assembly GCF_046127955.1. Classification (NCBI taxonomy): domain Eukaryota; kingdom Metazoa; phylum Chordata; class Actinopteri; order Tetraodontiformes; family Monacanthidae; genus Nelusetta; species Nelusetta ayraudi. The sequence continues at coordinate 3,811,404 of NW_027466095.1, forward strand.
AATGTTGATCTGATCAAGATAAACTTGGACAGCTTTCCCTGTTCCACAGCAAGAAGTACCTTGCTTATTTTTGCCAGCTGTAATGTCCCTTCAGGCAATATAATACTAGATAATACTAGATAATATGATTCTCTGATATCGTGGCCCCAGGAAGTCAGCAAGGTCATCCATTTCATTGTCCTTCGAGTTCTGGACCTTGGACGTCGTGGCCATGTGTTTTCTGAGTTTAGTGGATGACGATGCTTCTCTTTTTTGCCCCACCGTTTTGAGAAATCTGACAAATAATATCTGATCCTCTGAAATGGTTGAGAGTTTGTGGTCTTCAAAAAAAGAATATGTTCTCATCAGGCACATCACAGTCACGGCGAGTTTTGACGAGTAACTCCATCAATGCCTTCATGTCAGGTGTGAGGAGAACGGGCACCTTTTGTCCTTGTTTGCCTTTTTATTTCTATTCTATCAAAGTGCTTACAAAGCTTTCGCTCAAGATCTGACAAAGCAAGCTCCACATCTGGATGAGCTGATGAGGCATCCCTCAAAGTAAAAACACTAAGTGGCATTTTCGATACCTCTCCTTCTCTTCTACGATTGAAGAGAATAATTTCACACATAGTCACTTTTGCAAGTTCTCCCCAGTGCTTCCTACTACGGTCTTTTTTTTTGGTACTCCTGTCTTTGCACATCGAGATACAGGTGCATTTTCTTCACATCGTCAGTAAAGGGAAGAAGCTGTGGGACATTCCATTTTGCCTCACTCAGATTTCTGAGGGCCTGGGAGGACACACATTCACTCCACTTAGTGTCACAGATTTGTTTGAACACCTGTGCATTGTGAATGGCTGTTTCATCACCTGAGATCCTTCCCTCACATTCAATAATACTAGCAATTTTCTTGAGGTTGTGACCGAGCTTCAGTGCTAAGGAGGGTGTTTTGAATTTGTTTGTTTCCTCATTTAAGCCTGCCACATTCTTAACAGCTTCAATCACATGAGGAAAATTAGCTGGCACAAAGAAATCAAACATATTTTGAAGCTTTTCATTTTTCTTCCCTCGGAGAAGTAGTCTTCCTGTCTCACGCATCTTTTGCCGTATGTATTCGTGCTTTGTGGGGTCATGGCCATGTTTATTAAAGAGGTGTTCCCCTAACTTGAGAATGGCTTTGTCTTTTCGCACAGCCGCTGTAATGTGAACCTCATGCATGTTAAGCACCAGTTTCCAAAATTGTTTACTTATATTGTCTGGAACTGGCTGAGCAAACGCACACTGCATCTGCCCTCTAGTTTTTCCTGGCTTTAATTTTTTGACCTCCAGGTTTAGATGGCATCTCTGCATGTGCCTCCACAGAGATTTCCTTTTAAAATATCCCTAACAGTTTACACAGTGCATGTAGTCGGTGGCTTTTACAGGTGTTTGGACTACTGACAGGGTATCAATATTCCTGTTCCTTCTTTGAGCACCTGATTGCTATGGGCACGGTTACCTCTGTTTCTCAGTAAACTAAGTTGCACTCTTCGCTCCTTAGACCCAATTGGAAATTCAATTGCTCTTCTCACTTCAGGTTGATCTTTGTGTTTTGCTTCTAAATTGCGTGCAATTTTTCTAAAGGGCTTAAAGCAAAAAACACAAAAGTACATTTTGTTGTACATTCTACCACCATTTTGTTTCTTGAGTAGAGTCATTATTGCAAAGATCATCCTTCAAGGCACCGTACAAGGTGGCAGGAGACGAGGGAGGCAAAAGAAAAGATGGGAAGATAACATCGGAGAATGGACCCACTTGAAACTCAGTGAGGCAATGAGAGCTGCAGAGGGGGATGGAGAGAGCTGGTCAGAACATTGTCTGTGGTGCCCCAACGACCCTCCGGGGTTATGGGATAGGTACAGGTACAGGTACAGAGTAGAGTCATGATCGTCACATCACGACCATTAGATGAAGAAGATTCTTGAGTACTCTTGGTGTCCAGGGAATCAGAACAAATCATATTTCTCTTTTCGCCTCTTCTCTTCTGGACATGTACTTTTTTGGTCTTGGCTGAAGGTGTTTTCAGTACCTTTGTGGTTTTACCCTTGTGCTGCATGCCATCTTCTGATAAACTGTCACTAGATTCATCGCAGGATTTTGGAATGTAGTCATCCTCGCTGAACTCAAAACTTGAAAGTGAATCTTCAGTTGTGCATCTTAACATTTTCCTCGTAAGCTAAATCAAACAAGAAACATATTTCAGTATTTGATTTTTAAGTATTTCAAATTACAAGCATTTAAAGCTCAAATATGCTAAGACAAAACATTGCCCTAAAAATAGAAAAGATTAAGTTTTTGGAGAAAGCATTCACCAGGTGGAACCTTAGCAAATTACAATAATATTAACTGCCATAAACCAAACTGTGTAGTCACATTAGGAGCACTTGCAATTACAGCAGGAATGCTTGCAGTCGCTATCAGTTAGGATTCAATCCTTGTGATTGTGTATGCTCCCATTAATTTCTATTGTAAATTTCTAAGACTCAATACTGTAAAAAGTATGAGGTGGAACAAAGTTGTGCAAATTCTTCACACAATTAACTAATAGAATGAACTAGAATATAATTTTTTCTTGTTTATGGCTTTTTAGAAGTGTCTAATTAAGCCCCTTATGGCCAAAAACGTTGAGTCGTCCTGCAGTTAATTGGCATTTGGTGGCAGTGGAGCAGGCTCACTGAGCCGAGCTGAAACACAACCTAACTCATTAAACAATCCGGCAAGCAACCTGAGTTGAAGTCGGCTCTGATTGGCTTGCGTTGGAAGTCAGACACTTGCGAGGTCACATTTTTTGCCTGCTGCACGGGATCACGTTGAGCGTTACGTGCTTCTCTCTTTACAGGGCGATAATTATCATGTCTGACTGTATATACAGGCTGCCATAAATTTTGCCCCCCCACTAAATTAAGAGATGTTGCACAATCATCTTGTGCTTTATTAACTGAATATTTCAGGTCATGTTTACTCACACTAGTGAATATGGAGAAGATTCCTCCCCCCAAGCTCAAGTTACAGGGGCATACAATTGTGGCATCCCAGTCATATAGTCTGATATGACAAGTATCTGCCCTGTAAGTTGAAGTACGATAAAGGAATCTTCTCCATATTCACCAGTGTGACTAGACATGACCTGAAATACACAACAAAACAAGGGAATATAAAAAACTGTAAATAATCAGAATGCCCTTTGAAAATTTTAAAAATAATACACTACACATCTCATGAACAACAAGATTTTTATCTTTTTCTTTTTAAGTAGGCCAAATCACTTATATTAAAAGTAAACAAATAAAAATTGCTGCTGTACTTTGATTCTTCTAATAAGCCACTTAACTTGCTATAATCCATGGTTTTGAACAGGTGTGATATTACTGGTGTGTGACTACAGCGTAAGCACGTGATGTTGCCCACAATGGTCCTGTGTGCTCAAGAAGCTTGTGTGTATGCCCAGACACATAAAAAATTAGAGGGAACAATGATCAAAAGCTGCTCTACATTCATTTCAAATAATTGCAGTGGGCCCAGATTTTCTGAAAGACGCCTTAAAATGTGACTTTGATTCAAGTCTGAGGAAGCTCCTACAAAGCTAAGACAGTACAAATGAAGTCAGGCTTACTAATAATAGTAATGTTTACTCATTGTGGTGGAAACATTATTGTTTTGTCATGTGGTGTGTGACAATTGGAAATTTCAGCAAGCATTTAGTGTATGCAGTCTCTTTAACACCAATGTATGGTCAAGCTGACCGAAAACAGATTGGCGAAAGCGCCAAGTAGCTCAGATAGGGGTTTGTATCTCTGCATGGGTGACACTGTGTCTGGAGCAAATTCAGATATTGTTGGGGAGGCGTTCAACAAATTACATATGGATCTGCCCATTGCAAGCTCATGTTTATTCATCTCATGCTCATGTTTATTCTGTGGTATAAAAGACTTGTACTCATGATGTTCGTTGAACAACTGTCAGACACCCGCTTGTCTCGGATACCCTTGTTCCTCTTGAGAGATGAAACACTTGCTTCTCATCAGTCTGTCACAGTTCTGTTATTAGGTCACAGTACTTTTCCACTCAGCATGCCAGCCACTCCCACCTCATCAGCCACTCCACTCACCTGTGCTCACAGCTGCTCTTCATCTGCAATCAGCTCAGTATATATGCTCCTGCTCCACACCCATTCTTTGCCAGATTGTCCTTTGTCCTCATGCAAGACCTGCCAGCGGTTCGCTGCCTGATCACCCGTTGCCGACCGAGCCTGTCCCTGACCCGATCCTGCTTGGATTTCCCTGGCGTTCTGACCTGCCCGCTTCCGCTCTTGGTAATCCGCCTCCTGCCTTCTCGGTTCCGACCCCGTTTATCCCTGACGTCCTGCCCCCCAGCAACCCGACCAGCCTTCAGTCCCCGACCTGTCTCGACCGCCAGCTCCCCGGCAACCCGACCAGCCTTCTGCCCCCGACCACGTCTACAGCCTCTGCGTCTCTGGTGTCTGTCTGCCTGTTCCCTGGTCCTTGTTGGTTCGGGCCTGCTCCTGATCCAACGCCTTCCCCCTCATTGCAATCTCAACTACGCTGTTCGTGCTGCATTTGGGTTCACACCACGCCCGTTTCAGTCAGAGTTCAGAGCCATCCTTTCACTTACACGCAGGAGGTGCAATGCGCCCCACGACACTCATGACATGCTTCTGTGACAGCTATAAAAAGAGTAGCTCTACTAACCACTGTATTGAGGCGACGATGTAAAAGCAAGGTCTTCTCCCTGTCCTTGGCTGATGTTACCAACCCTGGCTCGAGAGGGGAAAGGGAAGTAACACACAGTGTCGGAAATAAAGGTAATACTTTTATTTACCGACAATTAAATGCAAAAAGTGTGACAACAGAAAAGGCCAGCGTGAGTGCTGTCAAACCAATAACCGATCAAAACTGAAAGAGACTCCAGAAAGAAAAGATGGAGCTATAACTGAGAATTATCACTAATATAATAAACAACCAAAACAAAGTCTAACCTTTCAAACTTAAACACAGGGTGATCAGCACTCCTAAACCCTAGTGGATAACTAACACAAAGAAAGCTACTGGGTGGAAAACGGAAGTCTGTAGTTTTAAACAATACTTAGCCAAATCTGGTCATGAACGATACACACAGTAGATTACACACGAGAGAATTGACAAGTGGCGTTCAAGGTGTCTGCCGCTGCTTTCGGGGGAGCTCCAGCCTTTTGTAGGTGCCGCTGCTGGTTGTGCTGTTGTGTTGTCACGGGGCATCGCCAGGGCCAACCGTCGGAGGGAGGCTGCACATAGACCTATGAACACACACGTACACCCCCACACACACAGCAGGAGACCTCAACGGTTCACAGCCGTAACAGCTGACCTCATGGTTTGTATATTCTCATATCCCATCAATCGGAGTAATTGACCTCATACTATTAGAAGGTCCTCATTTGTTCAAACTGGAGGAGTTAGCGTTAGTCTAACTCTCTGTCCCTTCCCTTCACTATACACTAATTCTATCAATACATCCATAATATTCACCGTTAAAAATAATTTCAAATACAAAATATTAGATCCCCAGCCCTGTGGGGGTGGATCCCCTCACAAGACGCCCAACCCTCCCCGTTATTCTCTGCCGAGCAATGAAACCCCCGACGTCTTATATTTATTTATATATTTTTTTCATAAACTTCACCAGGCAAAAACACATACGAGAAAGAAGAGGTCCAGTTATTTGTGTTTCAAAGGCGAGGAGCTGTCAATGCACGCAGCTTTTGTTTTATGTACTGCTGCACGCGAGAAACGTTCAAGAATGCGCCTTTGAAAAAGAGAGAAGATGGGCCAGATTTGGGTATGCCTGGACTAATGGCATGTCGAAATAATTGGGAAGTTCCCCTACAATTTGGCATGTAATCAGTGAATTATTCGGGGCTGAGCCTCAGCGAAGTCCTGCTCAAATCCGAGCAGGTCTTCGCAAGGCGAAGACTCGATTGTATTTGCTATGTTTATTCTTATTCGGGGCTGAGCCTCAGCGAAGTCCTGCTCAAATCCGAGCAGGTCTTCGCAAGGCGAAGACTCGATTGTATTTGTAACGTTTCTTCTTCTTCACTATTATTATTATAGTTCCGCCGCCGTTTTACGGCCCATTTTGACCCCCTGACCATAGAAAATGCCATTGCCACCTAGGTCAAAAGTTGGTGAAAATTTCATAAAATGAAGAGAAAAAGACAAAATTCCACTCTCTAGCGCCCCCTAGAGGTGTCCAAACATTTTAACTGGTGTAAAAAAATTTGAAATGGCGCAAGCTTCCACTAGGAAAGTCAAAAAAATATGGGGGAAAATTCCACGCGTTCGTCTCGTCAGGCCCGACATTTCGTACGCTCTAAGTTTTGTCGCCCGACAAACAGGAAGTGCGTTATTTCCACTTTTATTTTGCCTGTTTTTGACCTTTTTGGAAAACCTTTTCCTTCTAGGAAGGTCGTAGAGACATGGGGCCAACACCCACGGGTGCGGGCAATTGGGTGGTATTTGCTGATATGCTGACCTTTGACCCCAGACAAACCGGAAGTGAGCTAGCTGTCACTTCTTTGGAATAGAGGGAAAACACAAGACTCAGAAAGCGCAAGTCCGACGGGCTTGAACATTCAGTATGACATACACTGGACCTTCAAACCAAAGAATCATCTCAAAAAAAGTGAAATTTTACAACCATTTTCGTGCAACGGCCCTCCAAAATCGACGCACATTGAAAATTGACCAAAAATCGCGAAAAATCCCGTCGCAAAATTTCAAATGCCTCTAGCCTCCTCTAGGAAGGTCCAAACGACATGGGACGAAAACCCACGCATTCCTTGGATAGAGACCTACATTCTGACACCCTGACAAACCGGAAGTTACCTATTTTCACTTGTTTGAAATAATCCACAATCACAGCACTCAACAACCGTGAATGCTGCAAGGTTCAAACCTTTTGTATTACACAGACCAGACTGTCAGAAGGTCAACGTAAAAAGATTGGTCCGGATGCGTTGCACCGTTTTCATTTTATAGCCCTTTAAAGTTGATGCATGTGAAAATTGAACTCAATGAAAAAAACACATAGGAAAACGAAAAATGCACCTAGCGCCCTCTAGGAACATCGAAAAATTGTGCAACAAAAACCCACGCGTTCGTCTCATCAAGCTCTACGTCGCGTACACTCTAATTTTTAAAATTCCACAAACAGACAAACAAAATTCTTTGAGCTCGCCCCAACAAGAAAAAAAAGTCATTTTTTTCACTGACCACGCCTACACCGTTATTCACACCCCGGATAACTATATATAGTTAGATAGCTGAAGCCCTTAGCTAAAAGATGATACCAATATCTTTCGTGTAGATGCCGAAATGGCTGAGTTCTAAGCTTAGATGTCCAAGGTGGTAAAAGCGGAAAAAGCGGAGCTAGCGGAGCTGGAGGCGCTAACTGTGCTGCTGCAGGTTGGGTGCTCTGTTTCAACACAGACACACACACACACACACACACACACACACACACACACACACACACACACACTATACTGTAAATGGCTGCAGTTTCTTTCACAAAAGTGCTACAGACGTCATTCAAACATCCACGTGTTTGTCTCATCAAGGCCTATATTTTACATTTGACAGCCACTTCAAAAAAAAAATGCAGGTAAAAAATATGCATAATTTGCATACACAGGCATATGATGATTACACCTCTTCTCCCTCTTTGTCAACACACAAATGGCTGCAGTTTCCTTTAGAAAAAAGCTACAGACGTCATTCAAACATCCACGTGTTTGTCTCACCAAGACCTATATTTTACATTTGACAACCACTTAAAAAAAAAAGCAGCTCAAAAATAGGCATCATTTGTATACACAGGCTTATGATGATTAATCAGACCTCTTCTCCCTCTTTGTCAACACATACATAAATAGCTGCCGTTTCCTTTAGAAAAGTGCTACAGACGTCATTCAAACATCCACGTGTTTGTCTCATCAAGACTTATATTTTACATTTGACAGCCACTTAAAAAAAAAAGGCAGGTAAAAAATATGCATCATTTGCATACACAGGCATATGATCATTACACCTCTTCTCCCTCTTTTTCAACACAGAAATGGCTGCAGTTTCCTTTACAAAAGTGCTATAGACGTCATTCAAACACCTACGTGTTTGTCTCATCAAGGCCTATGATTTACATTTGACAGCATCTTTAAAAAAAAAAATACAGGTTGAAAAATCTGCATCATTTGCATAGACTTCTTTCAGCAGATGTCGCCGGGCGTCGGCAGAGGACGGGGGTCATCGGGGGTCATCAGGGGTCGCGGCGGCCACGGCGGCTCAGCCCCGCAAACGCTGCTTGCAGCTTTAATTATTATTATTATTTACACATCTTTGAACCCCATTTTGCCCCCTTACCATACAAAATCGGCAAAAGAAGATGAATAATACATATTATGGCAACGGGAATGTTAATAACGTGATCAAAAACGGTTTATAACCGCCGCTTCTTCATCTTCCACCTGCGCCGCCGTGTATTCCCCTGACTTTTTTTTTATTCAGCCATTACCAGGACGTCATCACTTAATGATGTAGTCGACCCGCTTGTTTCTCATTCGTCCTTTAGCTACTGTGAAGAAGATGGAAAAGGGGAGCAGGGACTTTCACAAGGACAGTCTCTAAAACAGTATGTTGAACAGTGGTGTTTAGACAGGGGGAGATGAATGCTATGCTGCTTGAGTGTATTTTGACCACAGCCTGCCAATGATGAGTAAATGAAGACATAACATAAGCACATGCTTGTATCAACAATTTAAATGGCAGTAGCCATATTAACTAATCATTATCCCACATCTACCCTTACAGTACCTCTTTACGATAGATCAATAGTTTTCTTGTCCTTGTCCTATTTTTTTTTATAGCACAAGTGCTTTTTGTTTAAATTAACGTTGCTGACTGTTAAGGTCCTTACACACCGGTAGCGAATTCGCTTGGCGAAAACTTATTGAAGTCAATGGAACCGTATACACCAGCAGTGAATGTTCGCAGAGCGAAATAGTGACAGATTTTTTTTTCCGCTCCTGTGTCGAATTGTTTGCAGGCGAAAAGGTGAATGCTGGACTTCTGACCAATCAAAAATGATGTTGGATGGTCGATGACGTCACATCAACACGTCGCAATGTTCTCTCCCACCGCAAACGTGGAGCCAGTTGATGGTGCAGTCCAACGGACATTCTAAAGTACTGGCCAAATTTGAGCTTCTGGGTGGTGGTGTTGAACTCACCTATCTCCTCTTGTGTCCCTTTGTTCCCCCCTTTTTTTTCTTTAAAGGGGACCTATTATACTCATTTTTGGGCTTTTGTATTTGATATCTGGCCCCTCCAGAGCAGCAATGCACGATTTTCCGCGCTGAAAGCTTTTTAGATTTGCGTATCTCGCGGCTCGTTTCCTCGTATTTCTGCATCCCGCAAAAATGCTCTGTTGCACTTCACTCCACTTCAAGCCTTGCCGTGTACGCCCCCGCCCGGTCCACTCCGCTGTGATTGGTCATAGTCTGTGACCAATCACAGCCGAGCCCAAACTCCGCAGTTTGCCATTTCCAGGGTTGTGAGCACACAGCGAATCGTACGAAAACGTTAGAATTCAAAACTCTTTTTAAGATGTCAATTTCACTAATAGAGCCCTATGTCTTGGATCCTGAATCCAATCCTGAGGCAGAGACTGGACAGCCTGAAGTTGCTCAAAATCAGAGGCTACAGCAAGACGTCTCTGAATGGTAAGTAACTATTAGCCGTAGCTTGCTACATTGACGTTCTCTGCTTACCTGTGCGACGTAAGGATGAATTATTTTTTCATAATAATAGAACGCCCTTTCTGAAAATTACCGTCATACTTTTCTGTCACATATTTCCATTTTACGAGGTGCACTTGTGGGAAATGTGCTAAAATGCAGAGAGAAGTTGAAAACGTTTGCTGTAGAGAAGTTCCGAAGGTCAGGTTAATTGAAGTGCTGTGTCTTGCATGGAAAATGAAAAATGTAACAAACCTGATATAACTTTAGTATTTGTACAGTTACTGTATTAATCCAGTTACGCATGGACACTCATAGGAATATGAATGGCATGTTGCTGGGTAATTGCTCACTTAAAATATATCTATTAAAACAAAAAATCTAATAATAATAATACTTTTTTCCTTCTTCTTCTTTTCTCACACAAGTTGTAAGAAGAATTAAGCATGAGCCAAATCCTCCAAAGTGCATGACTGACCATCCGGGCCTTCAAGCAAATTGTCTGAATCAATATACCCTACAAAATATAAATAATATTTATAGAGCAGACTATGGACGTCTGAGGAGGAGAACAGTGGAAGAGTATGTTTTTAATGTTATTAAAGTTATAATGCTAATATAAACTAATAATATAAGTGTACAAAGACATAATACAAAAATTGAAAACAATCACTCACAACAAGAGAAGTAAAGAAGTAAAGATGTTTATTAACAATATAAAGTGCACTGTAACCATGTTTAAATAAAATAATACAAAAACAAATGTGCTCATAGCCGATTTCTCGCTGGCAATTCACCAGATGTGGGTCATTCAAAGGTCATCAACAAGTCCAGAAAAATCTGTAGAACACATAGAGAATAAGAATAATTAATTTGTGAAATGATGAGTATCTTTTTGCCTGTCCTTTAGTTGCTACAGGTATCTTGCATACCGCAGCTTTGTAAGCTGGTGTTGGGGATACCTAGGTCGACATGTCAGGGTCATCATCCTGTCGTGTGTTGTACGCCAGATACGCCAGGAGTTTCCAGATTCATCTGGCCACTACGTTGGCTTCCGCTGGCCGCCTCTCGACTGAATCAAGATACATGTCTTGTGATGACCTCCTCCTTTGACGGTCTCTCAAACTGTGCACAGAGGTCCTCTGGGATGGTGGATTTGTTTGAGTTCGTCTGTGTACTTGGTGGGGTCCTCCAAAACATTGTTGAACACCAGCCTCATCAGGTCACTGACATATCCTGAAAAATGTTTACATTTGACTCACACATTTCTTTATACACTTATTTATTACGTTGTCTGTGTCACACCGTGGTGAGGTTTTGTCTCGTCTGAGGGTTTTGTCTTGTCATTTCCTGTTTTATTTTGACAACTTCCTCTCGTTTCAGACCACAACCTCTCCTCATGTTCCACCTGTTCGTCTGACCCAATTACCCCTTGTTTCCAGCTGTGCCTTGTTACCTTGTGTGTTCAAATAGTCTGCGTTCCCCTTGTCTTGTGCCAGAGTGTCTTCGTCTGTCACAGCTAGCCCTGAACCCGTTCACAGCCACAGCCTTAAGATTCCACAGTAAGATGATTGTTCCTCGAGGTCGAGTGATTTTCTGTTAATGCTAAGTTTTGTTATTAGAATAGGATTTTTTTTACTAGTTGTAGTGATGGGTAGATGATGCGTCATGACGCGTTTCGACACATTGCCAAACTGTATTGATACTGTGTTGATACTGTGTCACTGAATACTGACACCTGCTGGACCTTAGAAATCCCTACAGGCAACCTAGTTGACAGACTCAACTGATTTGATGACCTAGTGTATATACAATAACATAATTGAAGTCATTGTATTTTATATTGTATTATTTCATATCTTCATTTAAATTTAAAATATCTTGGATATTTTTAGATACGGTCAATAAATAATGTGAACATGTATCATAACGTGAAAATCTAAGTGAACATGTTGTGAATGAGGATGCTTGTGGACTGCTTTTGTTTTGGTTTTTCTTTACAAATTTTTATTCAAAAAAATAAGTTTTTCCAATGTTTTAAAATTCAGTCTGTTCCGCTTTTTTGAGACAACTTCTGCAGCTGTAGAAAACACCCGCTCACACGGCACAGATGAGGCTGGAGTGCAGAGAAACTGTAAGGCAAGCTGGTAGAGGTTTGGATAGACTGTCTTTTGGTTGTCCCAGTATCTCAGAGGATCCTGGGACCTGGCAATATTGCCCTCTGCCAGGTATCTCTGCACCTCCTGGATGGCATCAGCTGTGGCACTTTTGGTCTGCCTGTCCACTTCAATGTCGAAATGTTGCCAAAGGTCATCTAAAAAACAACAAAATGGCATTTTAGTACATGATTTCAAAACAACAACAAAACAATGTTGAATAACATGCCTGAAGTGGGTGCAGACAGCTGTTGTGAAGACGGTCCCGGCTGGGGCTCATTTGTGCGTCCAATTACAGACGCACATTCTGACCGCAGTCTATTGATGGCCTCGTTGCACTTGGAGGAACTGCGGAACCCGAGTGATTTAAATCTGGGGTCTAGAAGTGTTGCTAGGGTCAACACACTTAATGACTCCAGATTGGAAGCAGTGTCTGTGACTCGACGCTTCAGGTGTTCATGTAGGTGTATGGCTGCCTGTGTGTGCAAGGTTGAAGCATTACGCTCTAGTGCATGATAGAGCATCTTCATCATCGGGATGACCTTAGACCCCGACACTCGCCTCTCTTCAGACAACTCCACTGTAGCTTGATGGAAAGGAGCAAGCACAAGAAGTGTTTCTCCTATGATGGTATACTCATCAGCTGTCAGTGGAGTCAAATCTGTTTTTAGAGAGGCCAGAGATACCCACACTGGTTCCCTCTCATTATATAGCCTTGACAGCATTTGATATGTGCTGTTCCAGCGTGTTGGCACCTCATTGATAAGTTTCAGGGTTGGTCGTCCCATCTGTTGCTGCACTTGAGCAAGCTTCTCCTTGGCTGTAGTGCTTGATCTGAAGTATGTGACAATGTGCCTAGCTTTGTGTCTGATGGATGGAAGTGTGGGGATCTGATCACATGATTTTCTAACTAATAAATTGAGACTATGTGCAATGCAAATTGAGTGCCGAATTTGGAGCTGTCTAGTGGATGCAATCATGTTTGGTGCTGCGTCAGTCACAAAACACTTTACTTTATTGGTTATGGCCCAGTCCTCCATCATGCCCCTTTTGACTTGGGCCAAATTGTCAGCAGTGTGACTTTGTGGAAAGTATTGTACTGCCAACACAGATGTACACAACTGCAAATTCTCATTAATGTAGTGACAGGTAAGAGCCAAGTAAGCCTCCATGTTCACAGATGTCCACATGTCAGCTGTTATACTCACTGCCACAGCTTGCTGTACTTCCATTTTCACTCGTTCCCGTTCCTCCTCATACTTTTTGGCCACCATTTGTTTGATGGTCTGAAGATTACACCAAGTCAAACCAAAAGCAAATCCATATATTTAAATTAAAGATGAAATAAAATTTAGATACTTTTACTTTTAGATAATACTTAAGATGATTTCCACACAAACCTTTCTGGTTGGCAAAACATATGAGGGCTCAAGGACCTGAACCAGTTCCCTGAACCCTTCACTCTCAACAATGCTGAGGGGCTGGCAGTCCTTCAGGATGAAATTCAGCAGAGCCTCATCCAGCACCTGCTTCCTGGAAGCTTGATGGTTAAAAATGAAGTAAATAATAAATTAATAGGAATTAATTATCAATAAAGCAACTGTGAGTAAGTTGTAGAGTGGCTGTATACCTGAGTTTATCCTGGGTGCATCTGGGACTTCATTCTCATGCCTGGCCCTATAATGCCTCAGCATTGAAGAGGTGCTTTTATTTAAATATGATAGTTCTGTCGAACAAATGCGACATTTAACCTGCAGAAAATAATGTGAATTGTAAACTAAGAGTCACTTTGAAATTAATTTGAATTCAGATAGATCAAGTGGAAACTCTGAGAGGAACAGGATGAATCAACAAGGATATTAAAGCAAATACCTTATTTTCAGACATGAGATCAAAATGGTCCCACACGGCAGAAATCTTTCTCTTTGCTTGAGGCTGCGCCATAATTCTCGGCCGATACATCCCATTGACAGATGCGCTTCCTTATAAACACAGTTTGGCGCGTCAGTGTCAGTTCGAAACAGTTTCTGTATCGGTCACGTGACTTTCTTAAAGCGATACGCGCACCGACACGGGGTTTTGCTCTCTGAGCTTGACGCATGCGCCGACGCATCGGTGTTGCCGGACCCATCACTACTAGTTAGTTATTTTCCTCCTTGCGAGTGATTTTCTGTTAATGCTAAGTTTTGTTATTAGAATAGGATTTTGTTTACTAGTTATTTTCCTCCTTGCGAGTGATTTTCTGTTAATGCTAAGTTTTATTATTAGAATAGGATTTTGTTTACTAGTTATTTTCCTCCATGCGAGTGATTTTGATTTTGTTGCCAGCTCAGTGAGAATAGGATTCTTATAGCCTATTTATTTGATCTCTCTGATTGAAGGACAATTGCTTGTGAAATAAGTACTTTTCTGTTAAACCTCTGTGTCTGAGTCCTGCCTCAAGTCCCGGTCTGACAGTCTGCAAATGTTGAAGGCTGTGTCCTACTTTAACTAATTTATTTAATATTTGTACAGCACCTTTTGACTTTTACATTTTTGTACCTCAAAGTTTATATTAAAGTTCTGTTTTGTACTCACTGAAAGTTGCCTTTGTTTTGACCGTCTTCGCTGTTGCTTGTCCCTTCTTATATTTGGGGACGCTGACCCTGTACAAAGCTTTGCCTTCCAATGTTGTTGCCTTTGTGCAATTTCATTGAAATACATAGCAGCTAGGTACAGCCTAAAATTAAATACATTTAATTCAGTTAAAAAACAAACTGTATGCTATAAAGTCAATGAAGTTAAAAAATTTTTTTTTTAGTAATTTTGAATTCTGAAATAAGAGCATTATTGTTGTATATGGATAATGCTATTTACCACAAAGATAATTGTTACCTGCACAGCATTCAGTGTAAGGAAAGACAACATTTTTTGCTGCAAAGAGCAAAATGACGCTATGAAAAGACTCAAGTGAAGAAGTTTGATGTTTTTCACTGAGTTTTTCCACATCACGGAGAACTCTCTTGTTGACCAACACCTTTTCAACTTTGTACAGAGGGAGTGTACCTGAAATGTCAGAAAGACACATTGAATAAGACAAAGTCCTCATTAAAATTGTTCTGTCGCATGTTGGCTTGGTTCCTTTATCCAATCTCATGCTACCAAACCGTGTTTGTTGAATGAAGAGAGTAGTAGACAAGTGAAATCTTAAGAAGTTTTAGTAACAGGAAAAACAAGATACTTGGTACAGAGCTCCGGAAGCTTAACCCTAACAACAACAATGTGTTATCAGATGCCAAGTCTGATCTATCTGTCCCTTACGCCATCTTAAATACAGAAACAAACAGTAATAAAATATGGAGATGTCTTCTTCCATGTCGTCCTCCTATTGGCTGTCTGGTGGTGTAGCCTTCCCTGTTTTAGGCTAATCGGTGGGAGGAAACAAGTCCTTATTTGGCCGGGAGCCAAATAATCCGTCCTCCTCTCGATCTGGTCTGCTGGAAAACTTTCCTGCCATAAAACCCTGAAGTGAAAAGTTTGTATTCCCGTGCCTGCAAGGGTCATAAACTTTATGGGGGTCGCAAATACAGTTTCGGTGTTCACCCCCACTTTGATCACCCCAGGTCACTGTGCCTGAGGCTTAATCAGTTAAACATTACGTTTAACTAACTAATACTTCTAACGCATACATACAATATTTGCTAATGTACTAACTCACACAGCTATAATGCATTATTCTAAAAAAAGAATCACTACACGCATTAATATTTCGTAGGTTTGTATTGCATATTCTTAGTATTTTCATTACGCTTCTATAGAAAATCTGAAGTCAAAAATACTTGATTCATACATGGCTGAAACCACTTGCTGGGGTCTGTGGAGATTTTCTCAGCATGGAGACACTTGGGACACAGTGGGTCATCATGCGAGTGGACATCCTTGATGTGGTTTATGATGGACTTCCATAGATATGGTTTTTAATTGCAGGCAACCACCTCTGCAACACTGAACAATCCTTCTGTTTTGCAATTGCTTGCAACTTTTTGGATATAAACATATGCCATTTGCAATATTTTTTTCCCCAAAATTTTCATACAAATTTCTCTCGCAATTACCTTTCTCAAGGTGCCAAATATAATACTGGGTGATCCCACACTCCCTCAGAAATTTCTGCACCTGGATGTGGCGGTCAGTTACAATGTAATCCATTTTTACATTGTTTCTTTCAAGATGATCCAGCGCTCTTTTCAGTCCTTTCTCCATATGTACACTGCCACCAACCTCATTGCTCTGTTGATGCAAAAATATTTATGTACTTGCCTGCATTACAAAAAAGAAATGCACATAGATCTTTTTGACTAGGTGAAAGGTTACCTGTACAAGCTGGATGTCTATAATGTTGTTGCTGTCCAGGTGCATCATGGTGTAGCTTCCGAATTTTGCAGAATGTCCTTTTATTTGTTGTGGCGGCACGAGGGGAAGGGTACTTTATTTTATATTAATGGATACCAAAAAAAGGGAACTTAATACCGACAACGCCACCTTGGGTAAGGGCCCAAGGACCCATGCTAGATTAACTTGTTCAGGTTCGTAACAAAAAAGGGGGGGGGGGGGGGAGAGACTGTGTTCCAATATTGTACAAAAGAATAGGTTTATTGTTCAAACAAAACAGAAGAAATGCAACAAGAAAGATGAACCATGTCGTGCGCCTTGATGGTTCGGCACGTCAACGTATGTTTAACCAGGATTAGACGAACTCTAACAAAATAAGAGGCAGACTGAGGCACACCGACTGGAGGCGGGGGGGGAAGGCGATGCAGGGAGGCGGCCCCCAAAAGTAAAACAACAAAAGAACACTTCAATTCAAAACAAAGGAAACATTAAAGTGCACAAACCAATATGAAATACTTATAAGACACAACACACGGGGAACACCACCCAAGAGAACCACCACCATCTGCCTTCAGCTGCAAAGAAAAAAAAAGGAAATAGGTTAAACAAACAAACAGCTCACCCTGCTGCAACCAAATGAAGGAAATAAAAATTCCCCTCAACAGAAACAAGACCAGAATGAAACCCCGCAAAATAAATGGAAATCCAAAGGAAACAAAACAAAGCAAAACCTTGATTGACAAACGAAAATAAACAGATATTCCAAACCCAAAGAACCCAAAACTAAAACTTAAGATTTACTACCGACTCAAACCCCAGTGATGACCTTAAGCCCTAAGAAAATAACTGACTGAAAATGGGTTTGGTCAAACAAAACAAAATCAATCTACAACAAATCAATATATAATGGTGACCACAAAAACTAAACCAAAATCAGGCAGACACACACACGCACACTCACAACCACACACTCGGTAGACCGGTCCGGACTCGGGCGTTGTCGAGTCCAGCACCAGCAAGTTCATACACGGCGACAACAGCAATAAGCGACAGCAACAGTAGCCGTAGCAACTGTAGCAGCAGTATCAGTCGTAGCAGCCGTAGCAGTAGTGGCAGCTGTAGCAGCAGTTGCAGCAGTAGCGCCGTAGCAGCAGGAGTAGTTGCAATAGCAGCAGTAGCACCGCAGCAGTAGTAGTAGTTGCAGTAGCGCCGCAGCAGTAATAGTAGTTGCAATAGCAGCAGCAGTAGTAGCAGTAGCGCTGCAGTAGCAGTAGCGCCGCAGCAACAGCAGCCAATTTACCGCCTTGTTGGAGGGAGAGACGCGGGGAGTCTGCGCAGCGGGGGGAGGCAGCCACCGCAGGTGTGCCAGCGAGCGCGAGTCTGGCCAGCGGCAGCACCCAAACCCCGTCAACGCGCCTCGATCACGGTGGTGACGCCGGATCTATCGAAAAACAAAGGAACATAATAAAATATATCCGTACATATATATATATATATATATATATATATATATATATATATATATATATATATATGTATATATATATATATATATATATATATATATATATATATATATATATATATATATATATATATGTATATATATATATATATATATATATATATATATATATATATAGATATATAGATATAGATAGATAGACTTTTGACTTTTAAAATACACTTTATTTTACACATTCTGGCAAACAATGTTTACGTGTCAATTGAAAAGTAGATTACTCTTAGATAAAAGTAATTTACAAAATGTGATAAAAGCACATTTGTGTACTAAAAAAACTACACTTTAAGTACCAAGGCGTCACCGCCACTTACAGTACAAAGAACACGATCAACAGCCCACACCTCTAAAAAACCAGCAAGGTTGTTCGTCAGCCTGTAGTAGGCGTACTCCACCTTTAGCCTGGCTGACACCATGCCCCTGAAACAGCGGACTGGATCCGTCCAACCAGTTCCCAGCATCTGGTTTTTCCGGCTTCTCCAAATGGCCATTTTCACATTTGCAAAGATAAAATTGATTAAAACAATGACTGACCTCTTCCTGGGAGTATACTTGGGGCCGAAGATAAACATGGGGATTGTGAAAGTTTCCCCCAAACCCTTAACCAAAACTTTAACAAACCTAAACAATTCCCCAAGCCTTGGGCAGGTGAGCACCAAATGCTCCAGAGTTTCGGGTGCTAAACAAAAAGGACACCCCACCCCAGTGCTTGGATCAAAGTGAGCTCTGTACTTGTTTGTAGCTATTATCCCATGTATTATCCTCCACTGGATGTCCGCCATCCTTTTCTCCACTGGAGGTTTATACAGGACCCGCCAGCCATCATTCGGGGAAGAGTCTGGGTCATGGATGTCCTTCCATTTGCAATCCCCTATTCCAGAAATGGAGCAAAAATTCCTTGTAACCATGCAGACAAGGTAAAACTGCTTCCCTTGTATGTTGCTCAGTTTCATGGGCGTCGGCTTCTTTAGACGGAGCACAGAGGCCCTGGGTGTTGGCGGCTCCTCCACTGCAGGACTTACTGAAAGGCTTGGAAAAGTGTAGTCCAAACCACTGCTCCAGGAGTCAGCATTTGCACGATTTTGCGCAAACGTTCGCAGGGGTCTGGATAGACCACTCCACATCCTCCCAACAATCCCATTTAAAAATCTCCTGGACGTTATTCCCATCGCATCAGCCAGTTCCTCCGTAGAGCGCCTTGCGATGTGTCCCAACTTTAAAATTCCTGCTTGTGCCAGGTGATTTCGAAGTGTGGGTGAGGAGAAAATGTCAGCAGATATAAAATCATTGTCGAACAGTGGCTCCTCAAAGATCCACATTCCAGGTGGAGGGTCAGGTGGTCTAAAGACTTTTAGACTTTTCCAAACAGTTAAAATTGAGTTGTAAAAGGGTGGTAGTTCTTTAAAACCACCTGCAGGTGGCTCCATCAGGAAAAGCTGCTTGTCAAAGCCCAGCCTTCCTGCTTCCTGGAACAGGATTCGTGTAGTGTCCATCCACCACACTGAGGTCCCATACAGGAATCGCTTGACTGTATGAAGTCGGAAACCTGCCACTCTGGAAACAACATCCACCAGGCCCTGGCCTCCTTCAGGTACTGGAAGGTGAAGGACAGCTCCTCTTGTCCAGTGGCGTCCAGACCAGAAGAAATCCACCAACAGCTTTTGGATTTCCTCCAAAAACCCAGTTGGGGGGACCAGTACCTGGAGTTTATGCCACAGGGAAGCAGCCACCAAGTTGTTTATGACCAGAACTCTTCCCCTATAAGACAGCTGAGGGAGCAACCATTTCCATGAAAGTAACTTGGCTCGAACCTTGTCCAGCACTCCCTCCCAATTTTTACTCACCAAATCCTCTTTACCCAAGTATACTCCCAGGATTTTGAGCCCATCGGTTCTCCACCTAATTCCTCCTGGAAGAGCCGGCACATGTGCTGGACTCCACTGGCCAATGAGGCAAGCCTCACTCTTGGTCCAGTTCACCTTTGCAGATGAAGCATCCTCAAAGAGCTGGAGACCTTGTGTAAGCGCTGAAACATCTTTTTCATCTTTTAAAAACACATTCACGTCATCTGCATATGCAGAAACAATAACTGGTGCGTGATTAAAAAGTCCAGGGAGGCTCAGGCTGCTCACCTTGCCTCTGAGCCATGCCAAGAGGGGTTCGATGGCAATGCTATATAGCAAGCCAGAGATAGGGCATCCCTGCCTAATACCCCTCTTGACCGGAACTGGTCTGGTCAGTCCCCCCTTCACTTTCACCACACAGGACACGTCGTGGTACATGAGTTTCACCCATTTTAAAAAATACTCCCCCAACCCAAACGCCCGTAAAACAGCAAACAAATAGTTGTGGTCGACACGATGAAAAGCTTTTTCTTGGTCTATGGATATCAGGCCAACATTCAAACCATGCATTTTGCACACATCAAAAACGTCTCTCATTAAAAACAGATTATCTAAAATGGACCTGCCTGGAACACAATATGATTGGTCCGAACCAATGATTTGGTCCATAAAGACTTTCAGTCTGTTTGCTAGTATTTTTGAGATAATTTTATAGTCAGTGCAAAGCAATGCAACCGGACGCCAGTTCTTTAAAAGTGTCAGGTCTCCCTTTTTGGGTAAAAGGGAGATCACTGCGCGCCGGCATGAAGCTGGGAGAGTTCCATTCTTAAAAGACTCATTAAAAACGTCTAAAAGGTCGTGTCCTAAAAGGTTCCAGAAATGTTTAAAAAATTCTGCTGGTAATCCATCCAGTCCTGAAGATTTCCCAGGGGCCATCTGCGCGACTGCTGCCGTGAGTTCCTGCAGCGTGATGTTGTTATCCAGGGCATCCCTGTCTGCAGGACTCAGGTGCGGGAGGTTGTTCAGCAGCTCCGCAACAGCAGTTTCACGGCAATCCTCCGCCCTGTAGAGGTTGGTGTAGAACGCCACGACGTCTTCCCTCATCGTGGCTGGGTCGGAGGTTACAGCTCCATCAGGCTTTTCCAGACCCATCATTGCACTCCTTTGGCCAGTTGATCCTCCAAGTTTAAAAAACAGGCTTGTTGGCGCGTCCATGTCTTTGATAGACATAAAACGTCCTCTCACCAGGGCCCCTTTGGCTTGGTCCTGAAGGAAAGAGCCCAGGCGCTTCTTTGAATTCCCAAGCTGTTCAGGGGGAAGAGCCGTCACCCCCTCCAGGTCCTTGACGTCCTTCTCCAGCTGTTCGACTGTTTTTTTAATGGCAGTTGTGGAGGATGCGCGACCTTTGAGTAAAAACTTTGATTTGTGCCTTCCCCACCTCCCACCACTGAATGAGTGAGGTGTAAAACTCTTTCTGTGTTTGCCAGTAAAACCAAAAATATTTAAAATTGTCACAAAAATTAAAATCATTTAAAAGTTTAACGTTAAAGTGCCAGAATGTTCTTTGTTTATAATCATTTGTTAAAAGCAGCTCGGTCGTAATTAAATGGTGATCGGTAAAACCCACAGGATGTATTTGTGAGTTTCCTGCACAGTTTAAAAAAGAGTCTGAAAGATAAAACCGGTCAAGCCTCGCTGCACTGACCTCCCCCCCTCCCATCCTTATCCATGTGTATCTTCTTGTTGTTGGATGTTTTATCCTCCACACATCAACCAGATGAGCTTCCTCTAAGGTTCTAAGGAGGAGCTTAGACGAGGCCTGGTGAGGCTCTTGGCCGATTCGGTCTATGTTTTCTGTGCAACAGTTCCAATCCCCACCCACCACAATGCATTCCCCCTGTGCAACACTCGCAAGTTTTTCTTAAAAACTTTAAAAAATGCTACACGATCAGGAAATAAGTTAGGTGCATAAACATTAAAAATGGTAAAAATAAAACCTCTAGTTTCTATTCTAGTAATTAAAAGCCGGCCAGGTATGGGCTCGGAGTGTGACAAAATGTTAACACTCAAGGAGGGCGAAAAAAGCACAGCGACACCAGCACTCAGGTTGGTGCCGTGGCTAAGTCTGTGTTGCCCTCTCCACCAAAGCCGCCAATCAATCTCGTTATCAATGTCACTATGTGTCTCCTGTAATAAGATAAAATCTAGCTTTTTTTGTTTAAAAATCTCACCCACCAGAGCCCTTCTTTGTGCACCCCTTCCCCCATTCATGTTTAAAGAAGATATCTTTAAAATGTCCATAGAGAAAAGAGTTAAAAGGGTAAAATAGACAAGATATAAAAGCCAGTTAAGAAACACCAGGTGAAAAACTGCCATAGTAAAAATCTAAGATGTGAACAGTTTTGCTTTACTAGAAATCTTTTTAACTTTTAACCTTTTCCTAAGAGAAGCCACATGTTTGGCCAGTCGATATCTCTTCCTTTCATCCAGTTCATCGACCCCCGCCATTTTCTGGTGGGTACTGACGGACTGGATGAACTTAACAATGTCCGGGAAGTAATCGGTTACTTCCACGGACTTGCCAAAAGTTTCATCTAGAAACTCAGTTACTTCCTGGAGGGAGTACACGTCAGATTTTTGGCTGGCACTGTCTGCCACTGAGGCGGAGTCAGAGTCATTATCTCCGTCCGTCTCCATGGTAACAGCCCGTGTGTTGTCAGCCTTCATGCTAACTGTGCAGTCTCTCGCTCCTTCACTAAGTTCGCTGTCGCTATTAAAAACCGATGCGTTTTCGCCGTCTGCGCTGTTTGATCTCTTTTTCTTCATTTTCCTCTTTTTGATGGTACTGGGTGCAGGCGCTACATCCTGCACTGGCACGGGTGTACCCGCTCACAGAGGCACCGGTACAGTCGCTTCAGGACTTACAACACTAGTTTCTTCCCCCCCCCAACCCCTCTGCCTCTGCTGTACGCTTCACAGCAGATGATGAAGCTGCGGCGTTCATTAGCGCGCCAGCATAGCTGTGTTGTGCCGGTTTGGCGGAGGGACCGGCGGGTACAGCGCCGGGCCCCGCACCCCCCTCCACCGGACCAGGGAGCGTTACCGCCGGTCTGTGCGGACACGCCACCCTTTTATGTCCGACATCCCCGCACTCAAAACATTTCAGATTCCCTGAGTTTGCATAGACCATGTAGTACGCATCCCCATGTTTTACTCGGAAAGAAATGTCCAGAGTCGGCGTGTCGAGGTACATGAACACCTGTCTGCGAAGAGATTGAACGTGCTGTAGCTTCTCGTTCTTACAGCCCAAAGTGACATTTTTAAAACCGCTGGCAAACTTACCGAAACGCCGCAACTCTCTCTCCAACGCTTCGTTCGGGATGAACGGAGGTACGGCGCTTACGGTGATGCGGGTAGATGGTACTGCCAGCGGGGACACTTGGATGAACTCCCCGTCCAACGTTAATCCCTCACCGATCAGGTCACTGACGTGTTTCTGATCGGTCAGGAACACCACCAGTGCCTTATTCATACGGGATGCGTATGAGATGTTGGCGTGCCCCACCTGCTCCCCGATCGCCAGTAGAACTTGTTCTACGGAGGAGCTCGGTGGGGACGCAACGCGAACGCCGTTCCTCAGTGACAGAGGCGACGCCGCAGAGGGCGAAGCCATCTCGGCCACGAGGCTGCCGCGACGTCCGGCGACAAACAAAACAAAAAAAACACAAAACTAAACTAAGAAAAAATACAAAAACTACACTCGCACAATCAAAAACTATTAACAAACAATTCTAAAGTGCTCAGTATGAAAAAAAGTTCACCTAGATCACCTATCCACCACCGAGAGACACGTCCGCCACCAGGTAGATAGATAGATAGATATAATATCTATCTATCTATCTATCTATCTATCTATCTATCTATATATATATATATATATATATATATCTAGATATATATCTATCGATATCTATCTATCTATCTATCGATATCTATCTATCTATCTATAGATAGATATCTATCTATATCTATAGATAGATAGATATCTCTCTCTCTCTCTATATATATATATATGTATATATATATATATATATATATATTTATATATATATGTATATATATATATATGTATATATATATATATATATATATATATATATACGAGAGAGAGAGAGAGAGATTTTTTGATTTTTCAACACTACTTTATTATCACAGTTTGATATTTGACAAATTTCATTTCAGAACATTATTCAAAATGAGTTAAAAAATAATAACAAGAATTTAAAAAAACCTAGTAATAATAACCTAAAATAAAATCAATAACCTCCTCAACTGAGCACAGCACACCATCAAGAGTCCAGGTCGTTAAACGGTTCGAGATCCTCCAACTTTCTGTAGTAGTGAAAGTCAATCATTATTCGGGCCTTGATCGCCCTGCAGCAGAGCAGCACAATGTCAGCGTCCACACTGTCCTCCACCTTCTTCTTCCTGCTGATGTACACCGCCATCTTTGCCTGGCCAAGAAGGAAGTTCAGCAAGCAGCACTTTTCCTTCTGAGTCTTTTTGTATTTAAAACCCAGGAGAGAGAAACTCTCTCCCACCTTCCTGAACAAGGTGCTTAGCAGGTTAAAAAGTGGCAGCAGACGGGAGCACTGGGTAAAACAGTGAACGACAGTTTCCACTGCCCCACAGAAGGGACAAGTGTTTGACACGGCAGTGTTTAAAACAGAGATAAAAGCGTTGACGGCTAAAATCCCATGCAGGAGCCTCCACTGAAGGTCGGCCGCCCTCTTAGACAGCGGAGCTTTGTAGAGGCTCCTCCATTCAGGCCGGAGCTCCTCCCCCTCAGCCAGGTGACTCCAGGGCAGTGGACGGCGATTCTGAAGCTTCTGCCTGTTGAGCACCTCCACCATCAGAACCGACAGGTCTTTTCCCGTAGCGTCCTTCAGGCTCCGCCCACTCCGTTGATCCGGACTGGACCAGATGACGATGGAGGGAAAATCGTCGTCTGAATTTGGGGCGATCAGGCCCCGGCTGTAATCCCCCAACAGGTGGCGTTCTTCCCCCGTCAGGCAGCCTCTCCAGTGGTCCAGCAGTCGGCGGGTGAACCTCCGCGACCTCCGACCCAGAGCATCCACCAAGCCTGCCGCGTCCTGTAGGTGGGGACCTGCGTACTCCAGCAAGGAAACAAGCGATGTAATTCCAGCTCCCTTGAAAGCCTCGGAAACAGCTACTCCTGCCCAGGAGGGGGCGCTGAAAAGGCCTCCATGGCCTAGAGGTTCCTGCAACAGCCAGTATAGAGACTTGTGCAGAGTCCTCTGTCTCCTCACCAACTTCCACACAGTTAAAAGTCCACGGTAAAACAAGGGAAGGGAGGAAACAGTCACAGAGTTAAAATCCAATAAAAACACAGACTCCTGCAGACCCAGACCTCCAACCCTGTGCAGAACCAGCCGAGCAAGAGGCATCCACACCAGGTCTCGTGGTCCGTACAGCAGCCTCTGCAGGAACCGCAGGCGAAAAGCTGCGACCCTACTGGCCAGGTGCACCAGCCCTTGCCCACCCTTTTACTTAGGGAGGAACAGCACCGCCTGTGCCAGCCAGTGGAGACAATCCCAAAAGAAATTAACCAGTTGAACCTGGATTCGTGACAGCAGACCAGAGGGAGGGTCCACCACTGCCAGTCTGTACCATAAGGCAGAGGACACCAGATTGTTGATGATGAGGGTCCTTCCCCTAAAAGACATGGAGGGTAGCAACCACTTCCATTTGTTCAGTCTTCCCTCCATTGACTCTAGGACACCGTCCCAGTTTTTCTTTAAAACATCATCACTTAAAAACACCCCAAGATATTTCAGCCCACCTGTGGCCCACATCAGCCCCCCTGGTAAAACCAGCTCGGTGAGAGAGCCTCTACTGGTGGCAAAAGCTTCGCTCTTGTCCCAGTTGACTCTTGCTGAAGACAGTTTGTTAAAAAGGTTCGTGTTACTTTCTAAAATCCTAATGTCCTCTCGAGTGTTTAAAACAATCATCAAGTCATCAGCAAAAGGCGCAGCCAGACCGCCGTTGATTTTCAGTATACTCGCAACGTCACGGTACAAAACCTGGATCCAGGCTATAAAACCTGGGCTGAAACCGAAAGCTACAAGTGTCTTCCACAGATATTGGTGTTCAACCCGGTCAAAAGCCTTTTCCTGATCTATGGAAATAAGACCAGTCGCTATGTCCAAAGAGTCGGAGACTTCCAAAACGTGCCGAATCAAAGTGATGTTATCACTTATTAACCTGCCAGGCACACAATAAGTCTGGTCAGGGTGCACGATCTCAGCCATGACCTCCTTGAGCCTCAGGGCCAGAGCCTTCGACAGGACTTTATAGTCCCCACAGAGCAAGGAAACTGGCCTCCAGTTCTTCAAGTCTTGGAGGTCTCCCTTCTTCGGAAGCAGGGTGAGAACTGCCCTCCTGCAGCTCTGGGGTAAAAGTCCACTCCCGAAGCTCTCCCTGAAAACCTCCAACATGTCCTCACCCAACAATATCCAGAAGGTCTTGTAAAAATCCACTGGGATCCCGTCAATGCCAGGTGCCCTGCCATTAGCGAGGCTCATGAGGGCCACATGAAGCTCTTCCAGAGTGAGTTCGGCAGACAGTTGGTCCACAGCTGACGCTCCAATCCGAGGCAAGTCGGACAGAAAGGCCGACTCCAGTCCTGGAATCTCCATCCACTCAGATTTAAAAAGGTCCATGTAGAACTGTGTGGTGTGCCTCCGGATCTCTGTGTTCTCCGTCAGCGAGGAGCCATCACCTGATCGCAGACAGTGGATGGTCTTCCTCTGACCGTTCCTTCTCTCCAGACCAAAGAAGAACTTGGATGGGGCATCCATCATGGTGGCGTCCATGAACCGGGAATGAACCAGTGCTCCTTGTGCAGTGATGCCCAACAGGTTAGCTAAAGTAGCTTTTTTACTCTTAAGGGCTTTAACCTGCCCTTGATCTCCTGTACAGTCCAGTAGGTCCTGTACCTCAGTCTCCAGGTCCTTAAGGGATCTGGTAATGTACTTAGTGACGTTGCGATTATATTGCTGACAAAATTGCTGTACAACTGTTTTACCATAGTCCCACCACCTCGACACTGAGGTGAATGAGGACTTTTTTTCCCTGTGTGAGAGCCACACTAACTTAAAAGCCTCTCTAAAAGACCGATCGGCCAAAAGTGCTGTGTTAAAATGCCAATAGGCACTGGATGTTTTGACATCTTGAATGAAGACAGCACAGTGAACCAGGGAATAATCAGACACACCTAATGGGACAATGTGGAAATTTTTAAAAGCACTAAAATGATGTTTAAAACAATAAAAACGATCTAGTCTGGCCAGAGTTAAGGTGCTGTTTCTGCGGTGAGACCAGGTGTACTGCCTGGACCTGCTGTTAAAAACCCTCCATACGTCTCTCAAGTCGTGGGTCTCGATGAGACGATTGAGCCGAACAGCCGAGGCAGGATGAGGCTCCAGGTGGTTCCTGTCCACTGTGGCCTCAGCAGTACAGTTAAAATCACCCCCCAGAAATAAAAACTCATCAGCAACTCCACCAATGACATCACAAAGAGCGTTTAAAAAAGTAATTCTATCGACAGCGGAGACAGGGGCGTAGACACACACGAAAACCAGTCTTTTGCCCTCAAAGAGCGCCTTCACCATGATGGCGTGTCCAGCCATGATGTCCTGTGTCTCCACTGACTGAGGAGTGAATGCTCTGGAGAAGAGGACCGCCACCCCAGCACTTGTGGACAGCTTGTGGCTGAGGAAAAGCTGCCCTGGCCACTCCTTCCTCCAGTCAACCTCATTGTTAGAGTCACTGTGGGTCTCTTGGACAAAGGTCACATCCAGCTTTTTCAGTTCACACATTTTAAAAAGCGAGGCTCTCTTTGTCGCAGCTCGTGCTCCATTAATGTTAATGGTCCCAACATTAATGTTCATCATTGTGAAAAAAGCACCCAAAACAAAAAACATGACAAAAATAAAATCAGTCATCGTCCTCCATCAGTGCCACTCTGGCTTTGGTCACCATTTTCTTCAGCCTGTACACTTCCTGATCATTAAAAACACCGTCACCTCTAAATCGGCTGACCGATCTAATAAAACCATTAAGATCAGGAAAGACCGAGTCGGGTGTAATCCCCCTCTGACCTTTGGTCTCTGTGAGGAACTTTCTTATCTTCTCAAGAGGATAGGAAGTGACTTTTGCCTCTTGAGAGCCAGTTAAAACGACCTCCTCTTCGTCCTCAGAGAGGTTATGCAGCGCTTTCTTTGTTTTGCCCCCACCCTGCCCCTTATCAACACATTTCTTCCTTTTACTGACAATAATCTTCAAATCATGTTCCTCCAAAAAGCGTCGTTCGCACAACTACTTTCAGTTTCAATTCTTTCATTGATTTCTCTATTTATTCCCACCGTACAATCATTATTTGCATTTGAGGCGCCAGGTTCTTCCGCTGGGCTCTCAACCGCCTCGGTGCCACCGGCGGTGCCAACTCCGTCTCCAATTACGGTGGCATCGATCACACCGGCGGCGGCCCCGACAACAGCGGCATCACCGATACCGATGGCGGCCCCGACCGCCGCAGCAACGCCGGCACCAGCGGCGGCCGGTGCCGCGCCAGCAACAGCGGCGGCGGCCGGTGCCGCCGGCGCGGCATCGCCGACACCAGCAGCGGCGCCCTCCGTCAACTGCCCCGAACCCGAAGCACCGGCAACTTCCCTCCCAGCTTCGGGACAAGCTCGGATGAGATGCCCCTCCGATTTACACCCAAAACATTTCATGGTTTCAGACGTGATAAAAACAGTGTAATTAAAACCTTCAATATTAAAATTAACGCTCAGGTTTAGGTGGCTGTCTGCGTCTTTAAGGACCATGTAGACGTGTCTGCGATGGCAAACTACATGCCTCAGTTTGGGAGACTTGCAGCCCAACGACACCATTTTGATCGGTGACACAACTTGTCCGTACCTGGACAGCGCTTTGAGCAGATCCTCGTTCTTAATGAACGGCGGGGCGTTTGAGATGGTGACTCTCTTGGAAGGGTTGACCAGCGGGTAGACAGGAGTGAAGGCGTCTTTTACAACAATGCCAGCCTCCACCACCTTCTCCACGCTGTCCAGGAAAATCACCACCGCACTGTTCATACGCGATGCAGATTTCACGCTGTCAAACCCCACCACCTCCCCAACGGCATAGCTCACTTCTTCCACCGAACAACCGAGCCGCGATACAATCTTAACAGCGTGCCGGCGAGTTAGCTTCTCCAGCTCCGCCTGGCCGCCGCCAGCGGGCATAATGCCCAATAGCACCCCCACCCCACCCCAGTAACAACTGAAAAAGTTAATTAAACACTAACAAAAAAACAAACTGAGGGGAAAAAAAATAACATAACGAGAAAAACAGCAAAGAAAGTACGAGAAAGCACACTCGCACACACACCACGCTCACTTCGCACTCACCACACTCACGCATGCGCAGAGATATATATATATAGAGAGAGAGAGAGAGAGAGATATATACATATATATATATATATATATATATACATATATATATATATATATATATATACATATATATATATACATATATATATACATATATATATATACATATATATATACATATATATATATACATATATATATACATATATATATATACATATATATATATATATATATATATATATATATATATATATAGATAGATAGATAGATCTTAAAAGACGTTGCTAAAATAGCGGCACGCTAAGGTGCGCCTATCTGTACTCAGCGGCAGCTCAGCGTGTGCGACGGCCCGGAAGTGGGCGGGCAGAAGCGAGAGGATGAGGGGAGGGCCAGTGCCTGTTCTTATACCCTCGGTTCAATCAACGACAGGCTGCTTCCAAAGAAAGGTGTAGAAAAACAGACTGCGCCCTCTACCTGACGGTGGTGTCTCATACCGCCACATTGTAAAGACATTTTACATAAAAAAGAATGAATGAAATACGTTAAACTATAATATTATCTTTGATTGCCAAGCAATAGCAATTGCCAATACTTTCCTGTTTGAGAGTCTGAAACAGAGTCTGCTGATCGTTTTTCCATTTGTGGTTTAATGCTGGTTCCAGAAAATTTCGTGCATGCCTCCTGAAGGTGTCATATTTTATCATCTGGACATTCATGGCTTTGAATATCTGGAAAACGCATAAGATAAACTAGTATTACTATTTAGTATAAAACAAACTACATGTGTTTTTGTACACGCTACAGTCAATCCAATACCTTTTCCACCTGAATGAAGGATCCACCAGTAAAATAAACAGCTGCAGACATTTGTACGTTTCCTACAGGAGTGCTTCCTCTCAGCGGTTGGCTCTGCCATTTTCTGTTATATTGGCAGTTGAGGCAAAGCTGATGAAAGGCCACATATGTCCCCAGTCTCCGTGTCTGCACCCGGCAGACCAGCTTGCACACTGGACATTTTTGGAAGAATTCTTTCAAACAGCTCTCAAATACAATGTACTTTGCGCCATTGTAGTTTGTGGTTGACTCCATTCCACTGTAAAGAAAAAAGAAAACTCAATTATTTACATAAACAGAACTAACATTGAAAATGTTATGCTGTATTGGAACCTTACCTAATGTCTGATGTCTCTGTACTGGATTCACTGGGTTCATATGTTGAATCATGTGGAACAATAGTTTCTTGTTCCTCATCCTCTTCAAATTCCAGTCGTGGTCTCTTTGAGGGTCTGACACCTGGTGCAAAACCCCTCACTGGTGTGGAATAAAACTGAAACCCCTCGTCCAGCTCTTGTCTGTGTGTCAACATTCTGGTTTGAAACTGTTGCCTGTGTCCCTGATGAGAGAGAGAGAAAAAAAAAAGAAACAAAATAAAGATAATACATTTAGTTCATCATACTGTGATGGAAGGAAATATGTGATTAAGTTTAAACTTTATAACGAAGTATGAATGATATATCTGACTCATGCATTAAATAATATTCATTGACTGTCCTCATTACATACACACCTTTGCTTCTCACATGCCGTTTCAGCGTACCATAGGACAGCTGCGTGGCCACCGATTTTTTTTTTTTTTTGGATGAATCCAACATAACCTGTGTCCCAACTGAGGCCATATGAGGGCAGAATTGTTTGACATGCGTAATATATGCGTAAATACATGCATATATATATATATATATATATATATATATATATATACATATATATATATATATATATATATATATATATATATACATATATATATATATGTATATATATATATATATATACATATAAAATGGAGAATAGGACCAACTGACAGTCATAATTTTACGTTCATACAGAATATTTAAAAATTAATCACTGCAATTGGTCACTCTTTTGACCATTATAAACACTACTAATAAAAAAAACATCTTGATTGATAGTGCTTCCCAATTTTTGTAGATAATGGTGAAGTCCCTCAGCCATTTTATTTCACCCCGTCGTTTTTGAAAACTGCAGAAGTTCAACTTGCGCATGTTTTGAGTCTAACTTTGTTCATTTTAAAATGATTTGGTGGTGCGTTATCTGCCTCGTTTTTATAACCTTTTCTGAAACTGTTACTGAGCCACATCAATTGATTGCACAGCCGCAGTCCGGATTTCAGATTGTTGTGTGGTATTGATGGGTGTACGGAGGAATATCGAGTGTATAACTCATTATATCATCATGTAAAGAGAAGACATTCCAAACACCTTCAAAGCACAAGTCTAGGAGATGACAACCATGCAACGCAACAGACACAAGAGGGAAGCCAAGAACTACTGCATGTATGATCACAGAACATTCATTCATTCATTTTCCATACCCGCTTAGTCCCGAGCTCAGGGTCACGGGGGTCTGCTGGAGCCTATCCCAGCTGTCATAGGGCGAAGGCAGGGGACACCCTGGACAAGTTCATCGCAGGGCCACATAGAAACAAACAACCATTCACACTCACACCTACGGACAATTTAGAGTCTTCACTTGACATGCATGTTTTTGGAGTGTGGGAGGAAGCCGGAGAACCCGGAGAGAACCCACGCAGACACAGGGAGAACATGCAAACTCCACACAGAAAGGTCCCAGGCCTGGAATCTAACCCACAACCTTCTTGCTGTGAGGCGGCAGCGCTAACCACTGCGCCACCGTGTCGCCCTATTAGCACATTTTATCTTAATAATTTATGCTATCCTTTTAGTTTTAGAAAATATATTCTTTGGTTTTAGGACCCTCTGACTGACTGATGACTTGTTGCTTGTACCATTGGGTGACAAAGAAATGATTTACAATCGGAAGTTTGTCCATTTTCATTTGGAAATTTACCGGGTACCCTGTGCTCTTGACTTTCTGTGTCGGTCAAGCTAATCCTAGAGCGATTATGACTGGTTTGTCCGTGAAGTCAAACGCACAGAGCATTTTCAAAATAAAACACAACGGAAAAGCTCCCGATGGTGTTAAGTATTCATCGCTTTTTTTTTTTTCATCAGTTTCAGTTGCTGGCACAAACTACCATTGTCAATCAGTCAGAGGGTTCTACAGGTAACAGAACGTCATGAACAAAGAAAAATTGATTATATGTATGCTTGATTTATCCAAAAATGTGGTGATTGGTTTGTTTGGAAATATTTAAATATTAACATAAATGAAATACACCTGTGACTTTAAGTAAAATGACATGTCATTGGTTGCTATGATACAGCACAACATTCAACCTGATTAACTTTTACAGGATTGCAGCAGCAGCTCTCCACTGCTCCCTACAACTGACACAGATGAAGGGCAAATGGACATTAACCAAGATAAAGTTGTGTAACAAGTAAGTCCTGGTGATAGTCCACTGAAATTGGCCATCAAAGAATTACAATGGATATTGAGTCCAATAAATTCTTAGCAATTTCATATCAGGTTGAGATCCCACAGGTTGTTGTTTGTTTTAGTATTATTTGGCACCTCATGTACGTATAAATGAAAAGACCAAATGTTATTTGACAGCTAAAACATGCTAAATGTAGCCAGCAAAGATAATTTGAAATTTATAAGGACTTTTCTGTGATCAACATTGTGCTTAAATGTAAATGTAAATGTAAATGTCCGATAAAATCAGGAAACTCAATACAATTTCAAATTTCTTAGAATCTTACTACACAGGCCACTGCCTTTGTGATAAATGCCCGGGCCAAGCATCGTCTCTCACAGGTAAAAGATTCTTTCAAAACAGACTACAATTATTAATTGCTCATTTACAGATACACGCAGCTAAGTAGAGATTGTTGAAAAGGTCCTGTTATGGTTGGTGATCAGTCTGCCTGCCGTGTTCTTCTATTCACAACAGTCATTCGCCTATGATAATGTCCATGTCATAAGGAAAACTGTTTGTTACAAGTGTAGGGGAGGAAATATCTAGACACAAATAGTGATATCTCCCCAATACGTATTCTGTCATTCCGGTGTCAAGGTGAGGATTTCAAAGTAAAGTACATAATAATTAATTTAATCTGACTCCATTTGATAATAATAACTTCACTTTTATATCTTGATTGAGATAAATACTTGATTAACAATTAAGAATATAGACTCAATAATAATAAAATTCTCGTGATCTGACATTAGTCTTCAGTTCAGGGATGGCTTATATAAATTAACAAAACTATTCAATTTGTTCATTAAACATGGTAGAATAGCCTGATGTCTGGGTTGGAGTATTCAGTGGTTATTGAACATGATACCCAATCTTATCTGACCAACTCAGAGGTTAAGGGTTTGAATAATGTCCAGTGAAACTTACCATATAACTAAGGTCTTTGGGATTCTGATTAATCCCTATCTTAGTTCATTGATGGCAGATATAGACAAAGCATTCAGTGACCTTCTTAACATAGAACAGCCCAGACATCTAGGTTGAGATATTATACTCAATCTTTTCTATTCAACTCAGAGGTAAAGAGTACTAGCATTACTCAGATAAATCTACCATATAACTGAAGACTTAATCAACATCTAATGTCAGATTATTCTCAACATAGAACAAAAGTCTCAACAAGTTGATATTAAAGGGAAATGGATAACATACCAGTTTATTGCGATGTCCAGAGTAAAAATGCAGCAAAAATGTAACAGACCGGTTGTATAAAAATGATGGTAAACAAATCAAGAAGTCAAAGAAAAAGAAGAAGAAGAAGAAGAAGGAGAGAAAGAGAGAGTGAAAAAGAGAATCAAAAGAGAGTGGGTCCCAGAAAAGGAGAGGAAAAAGAGAGAGAGTGGGTCCCAGAAAAGGAGAGAAAAAAGAGAGTGGGTCCCAGAAAAGGAGAGAAAAAAGAGAGTCTTTCAGATTCTTGTTCCTTCCCTTAAATATCCTCCCAGAACAGAGACACTGCTAAAATGCATATTTAAAAGATTCAAATCAGATCTACTCTTCCTACTCGGGAACCTTTTGGACATCAGGGGTAATTTTCCACAGTAACAATATCACCAAGACCTTCATACCTCTCGCACTGACACTCACAGCATTTCAAAGGAAAGTTCTAAACAAAAGGCAGAGACAGTCCCTGAATGCAAATCCAACAAACCCAAGGAGATACCCTTTGGCCCTCGGGGTTCCTTTCCTGCGACATGTAAATCATGTTAGTTAATTACAATAGGTGAGATTAATACAGTTGTAAGCCCCGTCTTTCAATAACTTCCATTGTTAGAGAAAACACTTGAGGATGTGGATTTGACTGTCTTACACAAGCAACAGCATTGCATGCTTCAGGACACTTGTCTCATGCCTGTAGATGTAGGTCAGGAGCTTTTAGATCAGTATTTTGACCAGATTTTGAATATTGCGCCTGCAGAGGGCAATAGTCCAGTTAGGGTGCTTAGAAATGAGATGAATGAGGCCAAGTCTTTTCCAGTGTTTTAGCAGGGTAGAGGGACATACCACGACAGTCGACCTCGTGGTTTGACATTGTCACGTTATTTAAATAATAGGATAATGCATGTCGATGGTCGTTTTGCACGCAACATGGAGTATATTTTTTCAGGTCAGTACATGTCAGAGGTTCAGCAAATATTGTCAAGTGTGTCAATTACGTTGCTCAAAGGCAAAGGTGGTCAGGCTGCGCAGAAGGTTAGCGTTGAGACTTTGACGAATGACGCATCTTTAAAGAAATTGTTGCAGTTTGATGAGGGTTATAAATTTCTTAGACCTATCAGAGGAACGCCAGCTTTTTGGAGTTCAGCCAAGAGGGACCTGTTGGCTTGCGTGCGCCAGTTAGGAATTCCGACATGGTTTTGTTCCTTCTCTTCAGCTGATTTGCGCTGGCAAAACCTCCTGACCAGCATCCTGAAGCAGGAAGGCAGAACACAGACGATTGAGGATTTGGACTGGGCAGCCAAGTGTGAATTGTTGCGACGCAATCTAGTCACTGCTGCACGCATGTTTGACTACAGATGGCATTGTTTTCTGAACGAGGTGCTCAAGTCTCCTGCTGAACGCATTGGCAAAATCGTCGATCACTTTTATAGAGTCGAGTTTCAGCAGCGTGGTTCTCCTCATGTTCATGGTTTGTTTTGGATCGAGGGTGCACCCCAACTTAGCAAGAACACCGATGAGGAGATAGTTGCGTTTATCAATGAATTTGTAACGTGCGAGATACCCACTGACGATGATGCATTATTGGACATGGTCTCATCGGTACAAACGCATGCTAAACGGCATTCCAAGCCTTGCCGCAAGACTTCAAGGAAAACCCAGTGTCGTTTCAATTTTCCCAGACCACCTTCGCAGCGTACTTTTATTTGTCGCGTTAAAGAATGTACTTGCGGAAAATCAAAGTCAAAAGGGACTAAAAGCACCTCAGAATCAGTAACCAATGACATCTGCACGTGCTTTAACACTGACGAGAGGATTACTAAAGAGAGGGCAGAGATTATTTTAGCAGCTGTGAAGCAAGCTGCAATTAATGAAATCCCGTTTGCGAGTGTGGAGGATTTGTTTGGAAGTTTGCACATTGATCAACCCACTATTGAAATGGCCTTTAGGAGGTTGCAGAACAAATGTGCTGTTCTCAAAAACGATGTTTGGGTCAATCAGTAAGAAGTTGCTGGCGTGCTGGAACGCTAACATGGACCTTAGCTTTGTCACCGATGCGTTCGCTCTGGTGTATTACTTACTCAAGTACATCACCAAATCGGAGAGGGAAATTGGCCTGATGCTCACAAATGCACAAAACGAAGCATCCAAACAGGGGAATGCGTCTGCCAAAGAGGCTTTGAAAAAACTTAGCAGCGTATATCTCCACAACTGAGATGTTTGTTCTCAAGAGGCGGTGTATAGGCTAACAAACATGCACCTGAAAGAGTGTTCACGCAGCGTTGTGTTTGTGCCAATAGGGGATAACATAGTTAGGATGAGTTTACCCCTCAGCGTCTTAAAGGAGAAGGCGTCATCACATGGGCTTAAGACAGAAGGCATGTGGATGACTAGCATAGTGGACAGATACAAGAACAGGCCAGATGGTGGGGTGTTTGACGACATTTGCATTGCGACGTTTACCTCCGAGTATCGTGTCCTGAGCAAATGCAAGCATTCTGCAAACAGAATAGCTTTGAAACAAGATATGGGATTTGTTTTGCACAGAACAAGAACTGACTTTGCTGTTGTTCGCTGCATGCAGGTCAATTTGAAGGCAGATGAAGAGGAGGAGATAGGACGCAAGGAGGAAGCTCATTACATGTCCCTCCTGCAGTTGTTCCTTCCTTACAGAACAGACGCTGAACTCAAACCTGCAGGTTTCGAGTCGTACGCACGGTTCTATAGAGAGGGAATGGTGTTTAGCGACGGATCCGTGTGCGACGTCAAGTCCGTCATTGATGCCAACAGGGCCAAATTTGAGGTGGATGCTCCACAGTTGGAGAAAGCCCAGGAACTCGCACGCATCTTGGGCGACAACGGAGCTTGGGGTGACCGGTGTCCTGAACAGCAGGCACTTTTAGAGCATAGCAGAGAGGAAGCAGCAACAGGAAGAGGAGATTGCTGAGGAGCAATTACAAGAAAGGCTTGAAAACATTCCAGATTTGGCTGGCGACAAACCTGCCAAATTTCAGAAGAACAGGGCCACAATGACTCGCGCTGAAGGTTTGCCATTGATCAGGTCTCTGAATGGGACTCAGCTGGCTGTTTTTTACAGGGTCAGAGATTGGTGCATGCAGAAGGTGATGGGCAAAAACCCTCCACCTATGCATGCGTTTGTGACTGGTGGTGCAGGAACAGGAAAGAGTCATTAGATCAGGGCCATTCAGTATGAGGCAGAGAAGCTTCTGGCAACACTGTGCGATCAACCAGACAACATTTCAGTTTTGTTAACTGTACCAACAGGAATCGCTGCATACAATTTGAACGCAGCA
Organism: Nelusetta ayraudi; assembly: GCF_046127955.1. NCBI lineage: Eukaryota > Metazoa > Chordata > Actinopteri > Tetraodontiformes > Monacanthidae > Nelusetta > Nelusetta ayraudi. The sequence continues at coordinate 3,848,545 of NW_027466095.1, forward strand.
ACAATCCACCACACTTTCTCAATCAGCACGAGGGCTACTTTGCCTTACACCCCTCTGGGTGAGGACAACTAAACACCCTCTGTGCCAAATTTAGGGACCTCCAAATTGTTGTCATTGATGAAATCAGCATGGTTGATCACACAGTCTTGGCTCTTGTTCTTGGCAGGTTGAGGCAGAACAAACAGACTGGTGACTTCTCACCATTTGGCAACGTGACCGTAATCGCCGTGGGGGAATTTTCGTCTACCGTTAAAGGGACGCCTCTGTACAAGTCTCAGCCTGGTGTTGATCTGTGGTGTCACTTTAGCATTGTTGAGCTGACAAAGATTGTCAGAAAGACAGACCCTGTTTTTGCCGAACTGCTCAACCGTGTGAGAGTGCGTTCCCGAACGACCCCCATGTTGGCGAGCGACATACAGAATTTGAAGGCGCGTGAGATGGGTGAAGAGACACCAGCGTTGCACATTTTTCCAACCAACAAGCAAGTTCTTGAGCACAATCTGTAACAGCTGAAGGCCTCTTGCCCTGATTTTGTTATCATTCAAGCTCAGGATTATATCGCGACCCAGAAAGGACGCAGGTTGCGTAGATTGGCTGGACATCACACAAACGCAAAGGAAATGTGTTTGCCTGAGAGTTTGTCCTTGGCACCTGACGCACGCGTTATGCTGGTGAAGAACCTGGATGTAGAAGACGGTCTGGTCAATGGAACGTGTGGCACAGTGACGTTCTTGGAGTTTAGGGACAACCTAGCTTTCCCAGCTGCTGTCTATGTTCGTTTTAAGGACACCAGCGTGGGCTCAGAGAGGAGAAAGAAACGTACACATGCAGCAGTAGAATGCAGAGATTCTACTGTCATTGATCCCGAGGAAAAAAGGCAACCCCGCGAGGAGGAGTCTGACGACAGTTTCCACTCCGATTGGCTTGGGCCAGTACTGTACACAAGGTACAGGGGTTGACAGTGAACGAGGCAGTGGTTTCATTGAACAAGGTCTTTGCACCTGGGCAAGCGTACGTAGCCTTAAGCCGCGTTAGAGCATTGTCTGGACTGATCATCCAGGACTTCAGAAAAAGGCCATTTACTGCAAGGACACCATTAAGGAGAGCATCGCCAGCATGCCTGCGTTTCTGGAAGAGAAACCAAAGGCTGAGGAGGACAAGATTGTTATGTCAGTGTTCATGATGAACACTTTTGGATTTGGTGCCTTGCACACAGCATTTGCAGCCTACCTGTATTGCTGTCACAGAGACGTGGCTCACTGCACACTGTTCAGACCGAGGCTACACTTTTCACAGCTGTCCTCGTGGTTCATGTTACACCAGCAATCATCCCAAATTGGTAGAGCTCCAGGGTCTAGAGCCTGGTGGCGTTGGATTTTGCACTTCACACCGATTGGATGTTGAAGTTCTGCAGACACCCAATCTGAATCTGGAATGTGTGGTGTGTCTGTGCCAAAAATATAGAGCCGTCATGGCAGTAATTTATCGCCCACCATGCTATCCAATTTCCCTCTTTAGACAAAACCTGGACACCTTACTGCAGTGGCTACATCCACTTGGCAGCACAACAATTGTCATGGGCGATTTCAATGAAAACATCCTCAAAGAATCGACAATTGGCAAATTCATGGAGGCAAACGGATTTCACCAAAACGTAACACAGGAAACCACAGAGAAGGGGACACTAATTGACCACATCTATGTTTAGACAACTCAGTTTGATGTCGAATGTGCAGTGATTCCCACGTACTTCAGTGATCATGAAGGAATTCTGTGTACTTTGAAACTTCAGTTGTGATCAGTGTGAAATCTCTGATACAGAGATGTTGCTGGTTGACGACATTGTGGACTTTGAACACTGCTTCGAAAACGACTTTGTTTAGGTGCGTTTGGCAAAGGAGTCACACAAGGTCCTTGTCTGAAAAGTCAAATATACACGCCTGTCTGCCCAGTGCAAACTGCTGTTGTTAATATTGGTAATGAATTTTGGGGGTGCTTGTTGTCTCTTGTCTTTACAAATGGAAACTAAATCACGCATCATGAGTTCAATAGCGTGATAAAAGTTGTATTTTCACAATGCCATGAGGTTTTTTTTTCCCCATGAAAAAGTATCTTATCGTGCATAAATTGTAGATCATCATGCTTGGCTTGTACCGTTTCCAGTTTAGATTATACACTTTTGTGTGTCGCCTGTACATTGTCTTGTAGCTACTAGCCTTTCGGCTTGGTATTTTAACAGTTATGTACAGTTTGTGTGCTTTCTTTTCAAGGGGCCTGGTGGAAGACGCTGTCCAGAAGAATAAAAAAACTGTACAGCTGCCAGGAAATGTTGTCTCAGCCAGCGACATTTAATGACACCACTCTTTCCCTCCAACAAAAATGGACTGCTTTGGGACACATTTGCCGTTTCCACCAGCAACATCCAGGAGGCCCACCTCTTGTCCACCTAAATGGACTGCTCATGGACAGGATGTCGTGTCAGCCAGCAACATCCTGGAGGGTCATGTCTGGTGTATAAATGGACCTTTGGATGACATGGATGTTGTTTCAACCAGTAACATCCAGGAACGTCATGTCCTTCGAGAAATAAAGATGAACTGCTTTGTATATAGACTTTTTATACTTCCTGATTTTAAACATTTGTAAATATTTAAATGGATATGCTTTGTCTATATTTTTTTTATATTTGTGTGTGTGTGTGTGTGTTAATTGTAAAGGCTATCCGTCCTAGGGAGAAGGATCCCTCCTCTGCGGCTTTCTCAGAGGTTTCTTCTTTTTTCCCTTTTAAGTTTTTTTTTTTTAAGTTTTTCCTCACCTGGTGCGAGGGTCTAAGGGTAGAGGGGGGCTGCACTTACATGTATATAGTTCATTGACGTGTATATAGTTCTTTTCATGTCAACATTTAGATTAGACATTCTTTGTTGTTCAAAATTTCAGTGAGTTCACACATTTCTTTTTGTTCTATTAAAATGATATGTGTTCTGCTAATCAATGTCTCAGTTCGTCATTTAAAATTTTGACAAATTACTACAATGCAAATACAATATTGTTCAGTATTCATAATTAAATGTTCTTTTACTTACACTAGTATACTGGTTTATATATCTCTTGTGAAAGTGTTGAGAGTTTCTCAGTCGCAAGTCCAAACACCATCCAAGTAGAAACAAACATCCTGGTCAATTTACCAAAACTATTTCGTTAAATTTTTCTAAATGTGATTGCGATCAAGTCGCACTTCACGTGTCGTCAGCAGGCGTCAGCTTAAGTCATTGGGGCATCGGCAAGTTTCAGGCAAAATCGCCAGTCGTTGGGGAGCGTAAGTGGGTGTCAGGGTCTCGTGGCCGGGTGGCGGACGACGCGGCAGGCGGTGGCCGGGTGGGCTCAGTCCCTTGAATGCTGCTTGCAGCTTTAATTTTTTTTGCTTTTCCTTGGGAGGATTATTTTAACATATGATGCGCGCTACGTAGCTTCCATTTCATCTCTGTGTTATCAAGCTTTCATGAGTAAGCGAACTTGTGTGCTTTCCATAACCAGTATTAATTATTCTGGTGAAATTCCTGGAGTGGTGTTGTTGGCAACTATTTTGAGTTACTCTTAAAATAAACTATAGGTAGCACGTAATGCTGAGTAATTAAATTAAAAATCCTATTAATACGTATATGCCTTAATTGGCTCTTCTCTGCCCTTTGTGGCTGCCACAGTGACAAAATATTTGTTTTAAAATTCACTGAAACAACTTATGAAATCATTTATTTACAAATAAACAACTTTAGCTGTCAAGTGTTCCTCTCCTTTTGGACTGTGCATTTCCCACACTGGCCACACAGGCACCGAACTTGAACGTTTCTGCTGGGCTTCACTCAAACACAGGACTTTGTTGCAGGTTTCATTCTTTATTTCCTCTTTTTGATCCCTGCCCCCATGCATTTATAGGTGAAAAACCTTTAACAAAAACCCAAAAGAAACAAGTTAAATTGGCTCAACTGATTAAACACATTCACACCATATACTATTTACAATGGATATTTAATAATAACTAAATAAAGTTTAACCAATTAATTTAGTCAATTAGGTTTAATTATTAACTATTAAGTTTACCAATTCTATTTATTAATTATGTTTACCAATCAGCAGGCAGTGACATTTTAAATTAAATCTAAACAAGTGCGATCTACATGCCCCACGTGTCCTCCTGCGCCGGTGCTGGGAACAAGCGCGATGCGGCGCAGGTGCAACATCTAGCAGTCGTAGCAGTCTTTGAACAGCATGGCTGGTGGTCTTACCGGCTGTCTGTTCAGTCTCAAAAGTTCGGTTGCACTTTGCACAGCTCCGTACGCGGTTTCGCTCCGGCGAATGTCTCCTGCAGACTGGCGTCCTTGCTCTCACTCGCTCTGCCACGCCCCTGCTGACGCGCTCCGCTTATATTCGCTGGGTGCATGCGGGTGGCCAATTAATTGTTCCAGGTCGAAATTGACGCCACGAGCGTTCGCCGCAACACCTCCCACTCAACCTTTGGTTCTCAGGCGGAAAGGTTGCAGAACTTCAAGGCGAACTTGATCACTCCCGAGATTGCTCCTCCACAGGCAGCAGAACCACGAGACGCCTGACATCCCTGTGCAATATCACCCCATTTGAACTCTTGCTCCGGTCACTTGAAGGCTGGGTTGCTGGCTTCTGGTGGTGGACCATGGTACAGCTGCCTGGTGTGACGAGAACTTCAGCATCTCTCACGATACCCTTTGAGTCTGGGTTTGCTTTGACAACTCTGCCGAGCCTAAACTGGCCATGCAAGGCGTGTTGATCGCAAAGCCAAACAACGTCCCCAACAGCAACGTTTCTCTCGGTGGTGCGGATGAAAAGACTGGGGCCAGCAAGCTGTCTCCATGCCTTCCAAAATTCGTCGACCTGGCTTTGGATTTCCTGTAGCCACTTGTAGGGGTACTTGTTGAAGTCGAATGTCTTGAGACTGCCGCTGTGAGATGCTCGACCTAGGAGGAGGGAGTTTGGTGACACATACCGGATGCAATCCTCTCGGCCGTGGACTCTTGCACCAATGGGTCGCTCATTGGCCAGGTTGGCTGCCAACTGGAGGGCTGTGAGGAACTCACTGAACGTAAGGTTTGCCGACTTGTTTAAGCTTTGGAAAGCTCTTTTCACAATCCTTACGGCAGCTTCAGCAGCTCCATTCCGATGAGGTGAGTCAGTGGGGAGCACTTTCCATGCCCAGCTTGTCCCATTTTTCGCAGCATACTCCTCCAAGCTTCCAGTGTCTTGGCTCCGCAGAAAGGTGTAGATGTCCTTCAGCCGCGATCTCGCCCCAATAAAGTTGGTCCCAGGGTCTGACCAAATCTTTAGAGGGTGGCCCCTGATGGCAGTGAATCTTTGGTAAGCCAACAGAAAGCCCTCTGTGGACATGCTGCTGGCCAGGTCTACGTGTACAGCTCGGCTCGCCATGCAGCAAAAGACGACGCCCCAGACCTTCATGGACACTCTCCTCTTGACATCATCTCTCACCAAGTATGGCCCAAACAAATCAACCGAGGTGAACAGGAACGGTGCAGCGGGTCTTGCTCTTTCTGCTGGCAGGTCAGCCATCACTTGTTGGCACACCTGAGCCCGCGTATTCCTGCAGTGAAGACAACGGTTGACCACTTTCTGAGCCAGTCTTCTACCTTGCACGATCCAAGCCTTCTGCCGCATCCTCAGCAGGGTCCCAGCAACCCCTTCGTGCCCCTCCTGGTGACTTTGGCGTGCCAGCAGAGTCCCCAACCAGGTGTCAAAGGGGATAAGTGGGACAGTGGTCTTACTGGAAATGCTGAATGCTGCCTCCGCACAGCAACAAACCACTCGCTTCGTCCCTGCACACAACCAGCCGATTTGTTGTGGTGGTGGGGAAAGCAGCTCCCTCTTGCGCTGCCAGGCAGAGCTCCCCGAAGGCGTCCTCCCTCTCGGCCACGGTCACGATGCCAGCCGACGGGACTGCCTCCCACTCTGGTGTTCCCCCGGCTCTGCCACGAAGAAACCTTTTTGCTGCTCTCCAGACCAGTGCGAGTGACCTTAACAACCGTGCCAGGCTGCTAAACCGCTTGATGTCCAGCAGGTTTGTGACTGCGACCCTAGGAGGTGGTCTGTGCAGATTCATGGCAGCTGCGATCAAACCCTGCTTGGGTTCCTTCTTTGCTCCAGCCCGGGTGAGTGCAGCAACGAAAGCCTTCTTTTGGATGCGCATGAGGTTTTCTCTCGCTTCGACTGCGACATCCTTGGCGGACTTCACTGGCCACTCACTTTCTGGAAGGCTCAGGGACTTTGGACCCAGCTGCCAGTCTGTGCCTTCATCCAACTCCTCCGGGCTTGCTCCTCTTGAGATAATATCTGCAATGTTGAGGGGCCCCGGGATCCACCACCAGTCTTGGACGCTTGTGCTGCCTTGAATTTCCCCAATCCGATTTGCGAAAAACGTCTGGTAGCCGTAGCTCTCCCGTTGCACAGCCCCCAGGACCGTCTGGCTGTCAACCAAATGGTACCACCTCGCCACATGGATCCTGCAATGCTTTTGGAAGTGTTTTTTCAGACGGGCAGCGTAGACGGCTCCACAGACTTCAGCCTTGACAGCGTCCCCCTTGTGGTCTAAGGGGGTCAGCCTGGCCTTGGACTCGACCAGCCTGATGGTCACGTCTTGCGGCAACTTCCACCGCAGGTACAATACAGCACCGTAGGAGCGTTCGCTCCCATCTGAGAATGTGACACCGCAGGGCTCAGCGCATGGATGGGACGGTCTCAAGGCTCGGGTGAATCTCAACTGATTGAGGTCAGCATAGTCTTCTAGGAGGCAAATTGCGTCTTCTCGCAGGCCCTCAGACAAGGGTTCATCCCAGGTATTTTCTGACGGACTGAACTTGGCCTTTGCCTCTTGAAATGCTCTCCTCACCAGTATGGCTCCCTTCTGTTTGACAGGCATTGCGAGACCAAGGGGATCGTACAGCCCAGAGACTTGGCTGAGGAGCTCTCTCCTGGTGAGTGGGTTTGGCACCTGTGCTCTCACTTCGTTTCTTGGCAAATTCTCACCCAACCTCATCTTCTTTTTCTTTTAGGAGAAGTTCACCGCTACCATTAGGTGGAGTCTGTCACTCTCTGGTTCATACCCGAGCCCCAGGGCTTTATTATCCTCCTCGGAGAGTTGGTTTGGGAGAACCATCATTGAGGATTCTTCGTTCTCTGGGGCCGTGGACCCTGGCCTCCCACTTTGGCCTGACTAGACCCATGGCTTCATGTGGAATCCCCCAGCTTCCAGGATGTGCTTGACGTTGGCTGTGATTTGCTGGAGCTGGCTCCAGTCATTGTGCGAGGTCAGGATGTCATCCACGTACGCATCTTGTTCCAGGGCACGGCGCTCTTCTGTGAGGTGGTGGAACATCGGCAGATTTGCTGTTTCACGCATGGCAACTTGCGCAATGCACCCTGCTGGTTTGTCGCCAATGTTGACCCTCGTGATGGCATACTCCTGGATGCTCTCCTCCTCGGAGTCTCTCCACAAGAAGCGATGAAGGTGTACCTCCCGGTCCTCAAGCCATACCGAATTATACATCTTCTTGATGTCACCTAACGCAGCGAAGACACCTTGGCGGAACCGGATGAGGACAGCGCGAATGTCATTGAGGACGTCTGGGCCTTTGACAAGCAAGTCATTCAGGCTTTGGCCCCTAAACTTCTGACCACTGTTCCATACAAGGCGAACCGGTGTAGTTACACAGTGGGGGTTCGGCGCAACCAGGTGGCTGATGTACCACACGGGTCCAGTCCAGTTCGCCAGTACTTCTCGCAACAGCTTGACTGCAGCGTTCCGCTCAACCATGTCCTGAATTTGTGCTCTATAGGCCGCCTTCCATTCCGGCTCCCTCGCCAGTTGCTTTTCGGTTCTCCGGAATGTTGCCTCGACCGCGCTCCTGTTGTTGGGCAACGTTGCTGGATCCTCCAACCAAGGGTACTATGGCTTCTCGCTGTGATGATCGCTGGGCACGTAGGTCAAACCACTCTTTATTTGCTCCAGCTCCCGCTCCTCAGAGATGGTCATCGCTTTTCCTCCAGGTTGGCAGTTGCCACACCTACAGCCGCCACACCTGGGCTCACACGCTGCTCCGATGCTGTCCCATCTCCACCAATTCATGAAGTCCCGGCTGGCAGCAGACGTTGCAGCTTGGGTGTGCTGAGTCAACAGGCTTGGGCCATTGCTGGAGATTTCTTCATACTTTGTGGCTGCTGTCCGCATGGAGCGTGCAAAGTGCGTTCTGGAACCATGGGCTGTGACTGTGACGTCTTCCAACAGGTCTGGATGGGAACCACCCACTGTTTTGCCAAGGGGCCCATCCTACAGGACTAGGTCACCCACGGCGCGCACCTTCTGGGGGACGAGTTGGCCTTCTTTATGGCTGATGAGAAGTTTGATTTCTTTTGGACGGACCAGTTCGCAGAGTGGAACATCAGGGAATACTTGTTGCAGCTTCTTGGCCGGCACATGGCGATTAATTCCTGCAATGCTGTCAAGCTCGTAGCAAATGAGCTGGTGTGATCTCAGGGTTCCCTTTGGCGTTGTGACCCGGATCTTCAGCAGGTACCGCTTAGTTTCGACCGTTACTTGCATCCCACCAACTCCGTGGACGACAAGTGTCACATCCTCACTTTTCAAGTTCAGTTCATTACCAGCCTCATGAGTAATGTAGTTTGTGTCGGATGCTAGGTCTATCAAGGTCCCAATCCTTTGCCCGGCGTTTGCAGTGACTTCGAGGATCATCATTATGACTGGGAACTCCTCAAGGCCATTCTCCGCCAACAAGCCCCGCTTCGGCACAGCTGAGCTGAAAGTCTTTGAGACGGAGTTGCAGAACACATTTCGGCACCGCTGAGCCAAGTCGGGAGGCAGGCTTGTCAGAAACTCTTCCTGGGTCTGTGTGTACTTTTTCCTTTCTCCTTTCCCTGAACTGGGTTTCAGCCTCCTTGGCCCGTCTCCACTGCTCCCTCCCTTGGGGCAGAGGTAGTAATGATGATCCGAGCAGCCCATTAGCAAATGACTCTTTGTGACATGAAATCCTGAACATTACTTTTTAAACAATAATACTTTGATTTTTTTGCTGTGCAAATAACTTTTTTTGGCAAACCACCTTTGTAACATCCACCATCCTGGCTTCCCTGTGAAACAACACAGCTTTGTGTTGTGCTCCCATCTCCCCACAAAGTGCAGAGAATAGCCGCGCTTTCAGGGGTCTTGTTTTGATGAAATTGACCACATCAACAACATCAGTCATGCGACATCACATTTTCTACCTGCCCGACCTCGCTACGGTCCAGCCTGCTTCGCCACCGTCCCGGAGGATCGACCCGCCTTACGTCCCCGACCTGCATGCTTCGCCACCGTCCCGGAGGATCGACCCGCCTTTCGTCCCCGACCACGAGCGTTAGCCTACGGTTGCAAACTATCATAAATAAATCCTCTTTTCTTGCCCATCTGGTGTTGCATTTGGATCCTTACCTGACACGTGACAGGACAATCTGGCCAACAATGGATCCAGCACACCACCCGTCCCCACTCAGCAGACTGGAGAGGATTGAGGAGGCTCTCCAGCGCCATGAGGCTGTAATGGTCTCCTCCGTCTCCGAGGCTCGGCTAGCCTCAGAGGCTAACGGACAAGCGTTCGCGGCGCTATTGGAGCAGCTACAGAGATTCACCGTAGTGCTTCCTGCTCCGGTTGCGCCCGTTCCAGTTCTGGATGGTCCGGAACCACAGGTCGGGGCACCTGAACGCTACGACGGTACGCCAGAGACGTGTGGTGCGTTTATCACGAACTGCTCTTTGCTGTTTTCCCTGCAACCACGCACTTTTGCCGCAGAAGCAGCGAGGGTGGCCTTCGCCATAACCCATCTGATCGGCAGAGCGCGCCTGTGGGGCACGGCCGAGTTGGAGCACCAGACGACAGCCTGCTCCAGTTTCCAAACCTTCGCGGAGGAGCTGTGAAAGGTTTTTGGACCAGCAGGCACCCGTAGCACGGCGGCCAACACTCTGCTGGCTCTGCGACGGGGCCTGAGACCGGTGGCCGACTTTGCTATCGATTTCAGAACCCTTGCAAACCAGAGTGAGTGGAACCCAGCAACTTTGGTGGATGCTTTTCTTCACGGCCTTCTTCGCGGATTACATTAAGGACGCCTTAGTGGCATACGAGTTGCCGCTGATATAGGATGAGGTCATTAAGCTGGCTGTCCGGGTAGATCTTCGGGTGCAGGCCTGGCGACGAGAGCGACGCCAAGTGGCGCTCACTGCCGGCCAGGAGGTGGCGCAGCCATCACACCCAATATCTGGAGGAGCTGAGCCAGAACGCATGCAGCTGGGACACACAACCCTCTCTCCTGAGGAACGACGCCGCCAGGGGAGTCTGTGTCTCTACTGCGGAGGAAAGGGACATTTCGTGGCATCATGACCGGTAAAAGACAAGACTCACCCGTAACTGGGGAGATACGGGTGATTCCTATGTCTTTTCCTCCCCACCCTGCACGGTTTTTCCTTCGGGGTCCGTTGCTCCTGCCAGGGGGCGCCCATGAACTGGCAGCTCTGGTAGACTCAGGGGCGGATGCTAACATTATTAGTGGTGAGCTGGTCCGTCAACTAGGTCTCCCTCAAGAGCCTCTGCCTAGTCCGGTCCCTGCTACGGCTCTCGATGGTCACTCCCTGGGCACCATCACTCATCAGACTGCCCCGGTGCCCATGCTCCTGTCAGGCAACCACCATGAGGTGATTCAGTTCCATATCATTGATCATCCTGATATCCTGTTGGTCTTAGGTTTTCCTTGGCTGCAGCGTCATAACCCACATATTGACTGGGGGGGGGGACATGTTGGAGTGGGTGGGCGCCTGCCACTCCTCCTGCCTGCGTCATGCCTCTCCTTTTCTCCAGGAGTCCTCTCCAACCCCTGAGAAACCTGATCTGTCCGGGGTCCCGGCAGTGTATCACGACTTGGCACAGGTGGTCAGCAAGACCAAGGCCACTGTTCTGCCTCCGCACCGACCTTACGACTGCGCCATAGACCTGTTGCCAGGAACAGCGCCACCTAAGGGCCGTCTGTATTCCCTTTCTGAACCCGAGCGTGAGGCCATGGAGATGTACATCAACAACTCACTTGCTGCAGGAACCATCCGGCCATCATCGTCTCCGGCCGGAGCTGGATTCTTCTTCGTGGCGAAGAAGGACAAGTCCCTCCGGCCCTGCATCAACTACAGAGGTCTCAATGACATTACGGTAAAGAACCGATATCCTTTTCCCCTAATCTCCTCGGCCTTCGAACTCCTACAGGGGGCGACTGTCTTCAGTAAACTCGACCTACGGAACACCTACCATCTGGTCCGGATCCGGGAAGGGGACGAGTGGAAGACTGCCTTCAATACCCCAGCCGGGCACTATGAGTATTTGGTGATGCCTTTTGGGCTCACCAATGCTCCAGCGGTATTTCAGGCTTTGGTGAACGACGTGCTCCGGGACATGGTGAATATTTTTGTTTTTGTCTATCTGGATGATATTTTGATTTTTTCCAAGAATCAGCGGGACCACGTGAAGCATGTGAGGGTGGTGCTGCAACGTCTCCTGGAGAACTCATTGTTCGTCAAGGCAGAGAAATGCGAATTCCACACAGAGTCTGTGCCTTTTTTGGGTTACATCATTGCCCGGGACAGCATCTAGCTGGACCCTGCCAAGGTAACAGCTGTGATGGACTGGCCGATTCCGGAGAACAGGAAGCAGCTGCAACGCTTCCTGGGGTTTGCTAACTTTTATAGAAAGTTTATCAGAGACTACAGCACGCTGGCGGCTCCGCTCACCTGATTGACCAGTGTAAAGAGGGTTTTTGAATGGTCTCTTGAGGCAGAGGAGACTTTTCGTCTCCTAAAAACCAAGTTTTCTTCAGCACCCATCCTCCAGGTCCCGGATCCTGAGCGCCAGTTTGTGGTGGAAGTGGATGCCTCTGACACTGGGGTAGGGGCGGCGTTGTCTCAGACTGCTGCCAAGGACCAGAAGCTACATCCTTGCACCTTTTTCTCCCGCCGACTCACCCCTGCGGAACAGAACTACGACATCGGCAACAGAGAGCTTCTAGCTGTGAAGTTGGCGTTGGAGGAATGGCGACACTGGCTGGAGGGAGCCAAGCAGCCGTTTTTGGTCTGGACGGACCACAAGAACCTTGAGTACCTTAGCTCCACCAAACGGCTGAATCCCCGGCAGTCTCGCTGAGCATTGTTCTTCACTCGCTTTAATTTTGTTCTGTCTTACCGCCCTGGCTCTGGGAATGGCAAGCCCGACGCCTTGTCACGTCAGTTCGCCAGGGGGGAGGAGTCAACAGACAGGTTGGAGACCATTCTCCCGACGGCTTGTTTGGTGGCCTCCCTGACCTGGGACATTGAGGAGAGAGTCCGGGCGGCCTCCGAAGACCAACCCGGTCCAAGCACCTGCCCGGATAATAGGCCGTTTGTCCCCTATCCGCTGAGGTCCTGGAGTGGGGACACTCCTCTCGGCTGGCCTGCCACCCTGGTGTCCAGAGAACCGGGGGGCTACTCAGACAACGTTTTTGGTGGCCATCCATGGAGGGGGACATCAGGGAGTTTATAAGGGCGTGCCCAACATGCAATCAACACAAAAATTCGCACCAAGCCCCAGCAGGGCTGCTACAACCGTTGCCCATTCCACGCCGCCCCTGGTCACACATTTCCATGGATTTCGTTACAGGACTGCCCGCTTCAGATGGTCACAGTTATTCTTACTATCGTCGACCGTTTTAGTAAGATAGCTCACTTCATTCCATTACAGAAGCTCCCCTCAGCCAAGGAGACTGCGGAGTTGGTGGTCGTGCACGTTTTCCGTCTACACGGCCTGCCGGGGGATGTCTTTTCGGACAGAGGGCCACAGTTCGCATCTGTTTTTTGGAGGGAGTTCTGCAAGGCGGTGGGGGCCACCTCCAGCCTGTCCTCTGGTTTCCATCCACAGTCTAATGGGCAGACCGAAAGGAAGAATCAGGAGATGGAGGTGGCCCTCAGGTGCATGGTGTCCCGGAGTCCTACATCCTGGTCCCCTCAGCAGGTATGGATCGAGTATGCGCACAATTCGTTGAACGGAGTAACCCTGTGGCAGAGCTGACCGAGTGTGTGTATGGCTATCAGCCTCCTCTGTTTCTGGCACTTACTGCCGAGGTCACATGTCCTTCTGCCTTGGCCTATGCTAGGCGATGTAGGCGGACGTGGGCACAGGCCCGGACGCCGCTCATATGGACCGTTATACGACCTCTGCCAACCGCCGTCGGACCCCGGCACCAACGTACCAGGAAGGACAGAAGGTATGGCTCTCCACCCGGGACCTCCCGCTCTGGGTGGAGTCAAGAAAGCTGGCACCTAGATTTGTGGGTCCTTTTGTCATTCAGAAGGTCATTAGTCCGACGGCGGTGAGGTTGAAGCTCCCGAGGACCATGAGAGTGCACCCCACGGTCCATGTGTCGAAGGTCAAGCCTGTCCACGAGAGCCCGTTGGTCCCGCCCCGTCCACACCCACCTCCGCCAGTGCTTGTCGAGGAAGGTCCAGTGTACGCAGTACGACGTCTCCTCAAATCAAGGAAGAGGGGTCGAGGGATGCAGTTCATGGTGGATTGGGAGGGTTATGACCCAGAGGAGAGGTCATGGGTGCCTTCTCGTTTTATTGTGGAGCCCCAGATGATCAAGGATTTTCACCGAGAGAACCCGGATCAACCCACGATGGGCAGGGCTAGGAGAGTTGGGAGGAGGAGACGTCGGAGCAGGCCGACAGACACTCCTCAGGATCCCAGGAGTTCTGAGCGTTTCCTTCCCACCCACCCACCCTTTTTTGGGACGTCAGGGGTTCTGTCACATGCCTGTCAGTCGTGCCTGCTGGGTTCTGTGTGCCCTTGGCTGGCGCGCAGCTGAGGCACGTTTCACTGATTCACACACCTGTTTCCCTCCGCCGTCACTGCTGCATAGAAGCCCTGGTCCCACACACACTCATTGCCAGATTGTCAGCTAACCCCTGTTATGACCTTCCAGCGTTTCCCGTTCTGCCTGCCTGATCTCGACCTGTTTCTGCCCCTGACCTGCGTCCTGCGTTTCTGTCCCAGTAACCCGACCTCGCTACGGTTTCCGACCACGAGTCTGTTTCTCCTGCCGACCTGGAACGCCCTGGAAACAAACCCTCGATCTCCGCCAGCATTTGGATCCTTACCTGACACATGAAAAATACATGGCCTTGGTCTAAAGCTACCTTTATTGCTTACATGCAGTAAGCTTACTGCTACATCATTGTGATATAACCACTGAAGAGCAGTGTGAGGGGTTTAAAATCAACCACCCCAGTTAGAGAAGGCACGAGTGCATGCAGGTAGAGCAGCAGGATGACTTTTTCGAAATCCGCTTTGAGCAGATCATGAAGCATCTGTTCACCGGCCAGGTTATCCCTATCGTTCAGAAGCTGCTGCAAGGACGCAACATCCGTGTGGACGACGTTGCAGTCCGCGCAGTCGGCCAGACAGTGCTGCACCAGCTGAGAGCCAAGGGCCGAGTCACCCAGCCCACTGCCGACATGTACGAACAATTGAAAATGAAGAGAAAATGAGAGAGCTGCAGGAGGCTTCCGTGAGTTGGTTAGGCCATTGAAGATTGATTGATTTTTTTCTTCTTCAACAGCTGAAGAACATGGGGAACTTTCTGACCAACCCGGAGACCGACCCTGATTTCCTGCGATGGATCGATCAAATGGACTTGCTGGAGTTTCCGAAAGGGTCGGCACTGATGAAAGATTTTCAACTTTTCCGTATCATCGCAAATGTAAATGGCAAGTCGGACTACATAGTAAAGCAAACGCTAGAACTGGATGGAGAAGGGGTATCGGACATGATCGGTAAACTCCTTGATGTCTGGAGTTTGACGTTAATAATTACAGAGAATCCCACATCATGGCATTGTACGCTCCGTTTATCGATGTCAGATTTTTTAGAAAAAGGTTCAGCCGGTAAACCTCCCTGACGAGTTGAAGAAATTGCAACGTCTTATTCAGAAACACTTGAATCTGCAACACGTCCGTAAAGCCTTATTGATTATCACGGGTGTATGATGCTGCTCATTTTGATATTCTAAACATTCTCTCTTACACTCTTGTGTGATGTTTTGTTGTTAATTTAAAAAAAAGATGAAGACACATTGAATCTACAAATGCCTTGCTGGATATCTTGGCGGAATGATGTACTCTTGAATGATGTTTAACAAAAAAAAGAAACTATCACCCTCTATACACTTGCGATGTTCATTGTATTCCAATTGAAACGCTTATTGAAAAAAAAAAACTGTATAGTCTTCAAGTCATCTTATTCCTTGCTCTCTTTCTCACACATGCAGAGACAGACTACTGAGGTTAATGATTAAAGGTCCCATATTATGCCACTTTTCCACTTCTTAAAATAGTTCTCAAATGTGTAAAAGACCTGTCTGTGAGCTGCATTAGTCAAAATTGACTTTGGATCTAATATTTTTGCTGTCCCTAAATCAGCAAAAAAAACGCTCTGTTCAGAACAGCCTGTTTTAGGGCGTGTCACTTTTATGTTAATGAGCTGCACCTGACCACGCCTACGCCATACCCTTCTCTCTCGAAGGGGCAGTGGCTTTGGCGCCGGTAGCCATGTGCTAATGTTGTGAATGCGAAGCGACTCGGTCATGGCTTGCAGAAGCAGTGTGGTACAACCGTACCAGTTTGAGCCAGAGTCTGACCCAGAGGGAGAGGCTTCGGCAGAAATACAGACTCAGCGACTGCAGCAGGACATTTCAGAATGGTAAGATACAAATACTGTGCGTCTTTATTTTAAAGTTTTTTTTGTGTGTTTTGTTACACTGTTACTTACACGTTAGCTCATTCTAACGGCTTCGTCGCCACTGTCTCGTCAGTACTTCGAGCTCTTCTGATGAATGAGCATTTTTTGAAACAGTATATTAACGTTATACTTATCTCTCCTCTGTATATTCGTGTATATAGTCGTCACGCGGCTGTTAATAACCCCAGCAAATACTCAGACTGCTACCAGCGTAATGCTTAAAAATTAACTGCCTTTTTTTCCTAGGTATTTTGAATGTACTTTTTTTTGTTTTTTTATCTTAACTTTAAATATGTCTGTATCCACAATATGTCATGGTCAAAATTAGAGGCAGTGCCATTGCTTAAAATGCTGCTGTTCTCCATCTCAACATTAGACAAATGTCACAAGTCTTATCCAACTCTGCTTGTGTTGGCAACTTTCATTCAGGTGAAATTACAACTTTTCTTTCGACAGGTGCTCCTGTGGAAAATTTAACCATGCCCACGGAGCAGGAAAATGTATGCTGCTTGGAGATACCACAGGTAGAGTCAAGATATCAAAAATGAAATCTAGTTTGTCTTGATTATGGTTTATTGCATACATCTTTGAGACATAATGGCATTTATACTTTGTAATATCTTGTAGATATTTTTGCATATAGCATATAGTCAGAGGTCACACAAAGACAGAGACACACACGCACGGGTGGTTGAGAGGAATTTGTGCAATTTGAGCAATTCGCTGAAGCGGATGAGCGTGTTTGTTCTATTTTGTCCTGCTTGATCAGCGTTAGCTAACAACGAAGCAGAGTGTCGTACTATATTTTTTCGTAGGAATTCAAACTCTTGTTGTTTAATACGGCTCTCATTTTGTCGTCTAAAGCATTTTCGGCCATCTGTCTGATGGTCAGAGTCAATGCGATCAGCTGATGGGGAGCCACCAAAAACATTTTACGAGCATTCTTCATTTTGAGAATCCGTCTATATCTTGATGAGCCCTCCCAAGAGATTGCCCAAGATCGGGACGGCCGCTAACAGCAGAGGAAAGATGAATCCTCCTGACTGTTTATTGAGCGCCTCTCGTTTCTGCTTCAGCCCCTTTTTCCTTATTCGGCCGGCAGGCTGAGGATCTTTTTCTGACGCTTCAGTTTATTGTACTGGTCTGACAACAGGGGGTTCTTACCCTTTAATGGATTTAAAGCCAACTAGCGTGAACAAAGTCCGTGTGTCAGAATGTCTGTACGTTCTGAGGCGTAGCGTGAGAGCGCTCGCAGTAAGGGGGCGTTTCTTTTTATTTGGGCCAAGGCCACGGGGGATAAAACACATTCTGCTTCAGCATCATGACGCTAATATTTCTGTGATGTCTGTACTGAGTAAAGATTTTTACCACGTCGGGGTGATCTGAGGCTTGAAAAATGATGTCGCCCAGAATCACCAGATGACAGATCAGGAGGAAATAAGTCGGGATCTTGAAATGAATCAGGCAACCCTTCAACAAATGAAAACATTTTTTGATTCATTTTCTGCAATTCAGCGTACATGGGTTGCAAAGACGTGTAAATCCACACCACATTGTCAGGCACAACATCCATCGTACGTTCAGTTTTGCAAAACATTTTTGACAAAATACGCTTTTCCGCACCCGCTGGGACCCACGATTAGACATGACAAGGGCGTTCTTAGTCTTGGGTCAAAATCAACCTCTTCTATTTTTATTTCTTCTTTTTTCCTTTTTACAACAGGATTCTTAGTAGGACTGGATGTTATAGATCATTAAATAATCAGCTCAAGGGTTATTTGGAGTTGGAGTACTCCAAACAAGTGCCTTCCCTATGACACATCATTGGGTGTTTCGGGCCCTTATCACAAGACAACCCTCTGCCAAGGAAGCCCCCCCCCCAGGGGTGCGTCCGCCTGGGGGTGCGTCGCATGGAGGCTGTTACATCCTGGACTGACTAGGGGTAACCAGGACTGACATAGTAAATTAAGAACGGCTTATAGAAAGAATAGAGCGTGGCAGGTATATACAAATAAAGTATATTTTTAATAAGGCTAAAACAACACAAAGTGATTCTGGCAAAAACCAAGAACGAGGTAAATACCTTAATGAAAGCAAAACAATCCTTTACTTACAAGGACAGCTGCTAATAACAAATACAAGTCCAAAAGTAAATGTGGTGAATTCTTCTGGTGGATTCAGGTGATGTAGATGTTGAAGGAGTCTTCACTGACACAGACTTAGTTGTATATAAAAACTGGTTTATTTGCAAAGAAGTCAAGAGTCAGACAGGCACCATGGAACACCTGGGGATGTCTCTGGGCCAGATGTGAGCAACTCCGATGATCCTTTGTTCACATCACCTCTTATACCCCCAGCAACCAGGGAGGAAGATACAGGAAGTGGAGGAGGATGTATGCATTCCATAGTTGCACCCCCAATGGCCATCTGGTTTCAATTTGGTGGACCTTGGCAACGACAAGACCATATATGGACCCTAACATCCTTAGGGAAGGAGTGCCACAGCGGGTTCACCGCTGAGTTCACATCAGGCCATACACATAAGATCACATGAGGACATATGCATAGATTCAGTAGATACTACATATTTCCCCCCTTCGAGACTTCATAAAGTCTCGAAACAAACAGAAGATACCCACACATGATACATGGATAGTAAAGAATGTAAATTCAAACACAAAGTACCCGCTTGATGAGGTAGTAGTTATTACATACAACATAGTGATTATGAGCAACACTGTAAATTTGTAGAGTGTGAGAGCGAAAAACCTATCAGACAGCCATCTTTCAGTTAAAAACCATCACAATCCTTCTAGATAGGAAAATTCTCTCACGGCCCCTCTGTCCTAGGCGACCACCTTACGGCCCTCCAAATCAATTCTGTAGAGAAGCAGCATTCAGGGAAAACGTTGGCAAACACACACATGAGAAACTCAAAAATAAAATCAAAACATCCAGGGCTTGGCTGGTCATCCCATCGGACCTACACCGTGGACCTTTCCCTGCCTAACACCCCTTTCCCTGTTCTCCAAAACAAAGAAAAAGATTGAGTTCCCATAAGCATCTGCCTACTGATAAAATCCCCCAAATAACTTTATTCTCTAAAACATCAATTTCGTGTTGCAATTCAGATTAATTCAGATTAATTCAGATTAAAAACAAACAAACACAGTGGTTAATACACAGTAGTTTCATTGAGTTCTGTTGTTCACAGTCCCCTGATGCAGGATCTTCACGTGTTCTGCGTCCTCATTCAGGGTTCTCCAGTGATTTCAGCTTATTTGAGTCTCTGAGTCCATTCTGAATCTAGTTGACACCCCCACGTAGGCTCCCCAACTATTGTCCTGAAACAGAGAAAATATCTGCCAGTATCTTTGTATACAGAACATCACACATGTAATTCCATTACAAGAGATACGGCAAACATCAAACATCAAACATCAAACATGAGCAAACATACTATTTCCCCCCTTGGGCACTCGCCCACAAGGAAGAGAATAGAAACATACAAAAAGAAAAGAAATATAATATAATATACATCTGCCACTACGAATATTTATCCACCACAGTGGTGGTAATCTCCTCCTCCTCAACATCCTTGAGGAGCGGCATCTGAACCGCATCGCCAGGCATGACTACACCTATCCATCGGAGTATCATCGCCTTTGCACACGTCAACGACAGCGTGCAAACACAAAACAATATTCCCAATGACACAACGACCGCGCTAAAGACCTGTAGAAGCATAACTCCCACAGGACCAAACTTATCATGAAGCCATGCACTCGCAGACGTCCCTGCGCTTTCCGAGGGACCAAACGCATCCCTAATTTTTCTCAACGCTTCAATCACATTGGTCATATTGTCCGCATTATCAGGAATCAAAGTGTGGCATGCATCACCTGTTAGGTTCAATGCCACTTACAAACCTCCTTGCTTGGCCAGAATATAATCAAGGGCCATGTCGTGTTTCAACAGAGTTAGTCTGTGACTCCTCTGCGCATTTGATAGATGTTCAAAGCCCTTTATTGTCTCATTCGCAAAACCTTGCAGCGTATATGTGATATTGTCAATATGTTCCGCTAAAAATACAACCCCATACCATGGGAGTAAACCCAGGCCCCATTTTTCTCCCAAGCTGATTCTCCAATGATAAGACTCGAGATTGTGAAACTCGGCCAAGTCTCTCTTGAGTCTAGATCCTGGAGCAGCCGCAGAGCTGCTGTTGTTGGAATCAGCGCCTACCTGAAGCGCAAAAACTTCATAAGGGAGTTTCAATGTAGCCATGTAGCAACATCCAACCCAATTATGGGGCAAAAATAAGTAAGCTGACAACCCCATATCCACCAGATGTCCTTGAAAGTGCCAATAGTCACATCTGCAGGCAAACGATCATTCACGACCATTATGGATATGTCCGGCCTATTTTTATTTCCCTTGAAAGTTACTGGATACAACTTTCCTCTGTAGGGGAGGAAATATCTAGACACAAATAGTAATATCTCCCCAATACGTATTCCGTCGTTCTGGTGTCAAGGTGAGGATTTCAAAGTAAAATACATAATAATTAATTTAATCTGACTCCATTTGATAATAATAACTTTACTTTTATACATTGATTGAGAGAAAGACTTGATTAACAATTAAGAATATAGACTCAATAATAATAAACTTCTCGTGATCTGACATTAGTCTTCAGTTCAGGGATGGCTTCTATAAATTAACAAAACTATTCAGTTTGTTCATTAAACATGGAAGAATAGCCTGATGTCTGGGTTGGAGTATTCAGAGGTTATTGAACATGATACCCAATCTTATCTGACCAACTCAGAGGTTAAGGGTTTGAATAATGTCCAGTGAAACTTACCATATAACTAAGGTCTTTGGGATTCTGATTAATCCCTATCTTAGTTCAGTGATGGCAGATATAGACAAAGCATTCAGTGACCTTCTTAACATAGAAGAACAGCCCAGACATCTAGGTTGAGATGTTCAGAGGTTTATATCTTCCAACTCAATAGTTAGAAAAACATGACACTCAATCTTTTCTATTCAACTCAGAGGTAAAGAGTACAAGCATTACTCAAATGAATTTACCATATAACTGAAGACTAAATCAATATCTGATGTCAGATTGCTCTCCACATAGAAACAAAAGTCTCAACAAGTTAATATTGAAGGGGAATGGATAACATACCAGTTTATTGCGATGTCCAGAGTAAAAATGCAGCAAAAATGTAACAGACCGGTTGTGTAAAAATGATGGTAGAAAAAATCAAGAAGTCAAAGAAAAAGAAGAAGAGAGAGAGAGAGAGAGAGAGAGAGAGAGAGTGAAAAAGAGAATCAAGAAAGAGAGTGGGTTCCAGAAAAAGAGAGGAAAAAAGAAGCCCTTCAGATTCTTGTTCCTTCCCTTAAATATCCTCCCAGAACAGAGACACTGCTAAAATGCATATTTAAAAGATTCAAATCAAATCTACTCTTCCTACTCGGGAACCTTTTGGTCATCAGGGGTAATTTTCCACAGCAACAATAGATCACCAAGACCTTCATACCTCTCGCACTGACACTCACAACATTTCAAAGGAAAGTTCTAAACAAAAGGCAGAGACAGTCCCTGAATGCAAATCCAACAAACACAAGGAGATACCTTTTGGCCCTCGGGGGTTCCTTTCCCGCGACATGTAAATCATGTAAGTTAATTACAATAGGTGAGATTGATACAGTTGTAACCCCTGTCTTTGAAGAACTTCCATTGTTAGAGAAAACACTTCAGGATGTGGATTTGACTGTCTTACAGTTTCCCCCTTTTGGCCCCTGAGAGCCATCTGGAAAAAACAAACATCAAAAGTAAAAATGAACACAGAATGAAACGATAGGGGTCAAGTTGAGAATTGACAGTCCTTCCCCACATCCATAGTAGTATCATCTCAGTCTTTGTAAATCTGGTAGTTGCAGGGGGCTGAGTACCAGGGTAAAGTGTGTGACTCAAGTGTTTGCATATTGAGCCAAGCGTGGATGGACTGGACAAGGTTTTCACTGTCCTCTTAGCTAACTGGCCTGCACCTGGGCTTCAGTGAGATGATAACCTGTGTTAAGATTCATCTCTTTAGCACAGTCCATGGTGTCTGTTGGAGCTTGGGTGCTTTCCACGTAGAAGATGTCCTCCCACCAGGGAGAGATGTCCAGGTTCAATGGTATTCTGCCCAAGATGTAGATTTGACCCATAGAAAAGTTTTCAGTGACCTCCGGGCAAAAACAGGTCAATCGCTCAAAAGAAAAAGAGTTAATTTCACGGGCGACGCACCACTGTGTGTGTGACACCTGGATGGTGTCTGCGTATCCATGTGAAAGGCTTTAAAGTGTTACAAGTACAGATGATACAACTGGGAATTTCATGACAACATGTGCGAGAAGTGAACCAGGTCTCAGTGTCTCTTACTGTCATATACCCCATGATGCGGTCCCATTTTATTTCCTGATTTATAGGGTGATGGAATTTGAAAAAACCTGTTCTGGGTGAATAAGTGGGAAAGTGACAAAGAACCCAATACAACCAATACATTAATTATTGGTAGACATTAATAAAGTACAATAAAAGTACAATGAAAATAAAAAGTAATTCTGAATAATTAACATCTTTCATTCTTTTTGGACATGAACCATCGATGTAAATTCAGAGCATTAATCAAATCATTTAAGGCACGTGTGAGAGTCTTATGTAAACAGAATCTTTTGTCTAGTAGTTGTACACTGTTAACCCGAAAGTTCATTCTATGTAAAAAGATTGAGTAAATACCACTTTAAAATATTAGTTTTATCACCTTACTCAAAGAGTATGAGTACATGAAGAGCATATGAGACCAGTCATTGAATGTACTCATTTTTCTAAGTTTAACAAACTTGAACTATCAAGTTTTACCTCAGGTGACGTAGTGCCCTGTTGTGATTGGCTCAAATCTCAAGACAAGTCTGGGCTTGTTGGAGTCCGTTTGAGAGCTGCGCCTTGTCTTCCCGCTGTATTTTTTTGTCTTCGCAAGTTTTCCTCGCAAAACATTTTCTCCCCGAATAAGGTGAGTTTCCTTTTACATTTTCTTTCTGTGGAACATTGTGGAACAGCATACAACCGTCGCGCTACCTGCACAAATTAACCATATCGTGGCCACGAGATAGTAACGCGTGGGCACGCATTCACCATGTCGTGAGCACGCGTTTATTATCCTGTGGGCATGCGTGCGCACGATGTAGTAATGCGTGGCCACACGTTATTATTATTTTAATCCATGTTAACAGGGTGGCTACGCACTACTCTTGTTTGAAACGTGTATTTGAACGTGGGTAGGTTGACTTTAGCAGATTCTGAGCGTTGAACAACTGCAGCGTTTTTTGTTTTTTCCCCCAGAAAAGCTAGCGACTGTTAGCTACTATATGTTCGCTACAGTTTTGCAGTGTGCTGCAGAGTTTTGTGAAGAATTTTAAAAATATGTGCTTTTGATGAAACGTTTATACCCACTTTTAACATTAGTTTCATTTTCCCTATTATTTGTGTTTAATGTGAAGATGCAGTGGAAATGCAAGTACTGCCCTGCCATCTGCGAGAAGAGAGCACAGCTTTTTAAACACTACAGGCTAAAACATGGGACTTATGCGAGAGCTGAGCGCTTTCCTTGCTTGCATCAGGAATGTATGTGTACATTCAAGTCTCTCAATGCACTTCATAGCCATTTATCCCGCTTTCACAACAGAAATGTGGAGCAAGTGCAAACTGTAGACTCTCAAAAGAAGTTTCGCTGTTTGTCATGTGAATTTCTTGAACCCTGCACTGAAAATGAATACTTTGCTCATCTTCGGATTACTCATTTAAAAGTGAATCACAAAGTTGATTGTCCTTTTAAAGACTGTAAATTTCAGAGCCGTGTATATTCCACTTTCAATGCACACAAAAGTAAAACACATAGAGAGCATACTTGGGTGAATTTCAAGTCTGAAATAATTGTCAGTACAACCAGTGATACTTGTGATGAAGCAGCCAGTGAAAGTCGGGGAGAGGTAGAGCAACAGGAAACTTTTGACACAGAAGACTTAGATTTCTTGGAAGAAGCCTGTGATGATCTTTGTGGTTTAGAAAAACAGCTTCAACACAATCTAGCATCTCTGGTATTGAAAATGCAAACTATTCTGCATATCCCAGAGAGTGCTGTACAAGAAGTGATACAACACCTTTGCCAAATACACGACCTGTCACAACCATTGCTGTACAGTAATGTCAAGGCAGTACTTAAGAAACATTATCCAGACGTGAATGAATTAGTTGTAAAAGAAGTAATGTTTGCCGTTTCAAAAGGTAATGTGATCACATCATTGTGTGGCAAACATGGATCTCTTGGAACTGTAAAACGGAGGGCAGCCTATGTGAGGAATAACTTTCCCATGGTAATGCCTATAGAATACGTTGTTGAAAAAGGCACAAAAACAGTTGTATATGTCCCCATACAACACATGCTACAAAAATTATTAAACAAATCTGACATTTTAGAAAAAGCAATGTCAGAAAAGGTGCATATTCCACATGAATATAGTTCACATGCCGATGGAGAGCACTTTAAGGAAAATGGCCTTCTCTCACTGGATGAGTTCACAGTTGCACTTATGCTGTATCTTGATGACTTCGAAGTAGCAAATCCTTTGGGAACATCAAAGCTGAAACACAAAATGTGTGCAGTATATTGGGTCATTGCTAACATACCTGCCAAGTACAGATCAACACTAAACTCTATTCAGCTTGCTCTGCTCTGCAATACCTCCACAATTAAACAGTGTGGTTATGAGAAAGTTCTGCAACCCCTTATTCATGATCTTGTCTCATTAGAACAACATGGTGTTTACGTAGAGCAGCTAGGCACAAGTGTGAAGGGAACAGTTTTCTGTGTAGCAGCTGATAACCTTGCCGCCCATTCAATTGCCGGTTTCCATGAGTGCTTCACAGTAAACAAATTTTGCAGAGTCTGCATGGCATCCAGAGGTGACATTCAGCAAAAAGAGGCAAGTTCTGGTTTGTTTCACCTCCGAGATAAAACCTGTCATGACAGGCATGTGCAAGATGTGATTAAAGACTCAAGCTTAAGTAAAAACACTGGGGTAAAAAGAGAGTGTCCTCTTACAAAAAATCTGGAACACTTCCATGTGGTTGACGGTTACCCTCCGGACATTTTACATGATGTCTTGGAAGGAATTGTCCCCGTTGAGGTGTCTCTGTGTCTGACAGATCTGATTGCCGGGAAGTATTTCACTTTAGATATGCTAAATGAGGTCATCAGATCCTTTAGTTACACATTTACAGACAAGACTGATCAGCCTCAGACAATTGGCAAAGGATTTTCAACCAAAGGGACCATTGGTGGAAATGGGCACGAGAACTGGTCCATCATCAGGCTTCTTCCACTTTTCATTGGCCACTGTGTCCCTGAGGGAAATATCTCTTGGGAAATCCTCATGCTCCTCAAGGATATTGTTGAGCTTGTTGTGGCACCTAGACACACTGAAGACTCTCTGCATGTTTTGGAATGCAAGTTGGCAGAGAGGGACCTATTGCAGTCAGCCTTTCCAAATTTCAGGTTGCGACCAAAACATCACTATGTAGAACATTACCCTCATCTGATAAAGAAATTTGGTCCTTTAACTGATGTTTGGACAATGCGCTTTGAGGGTAAACATAAATTTTTCAAAAGAGTAGTCAGAGAGACACAGAATTTTAAGAATGTGGCCCTGACACTTGCTACTAAGCATCAGAAAGCGCTCGCCTACCACTTGGACTGTAGCTTATTTTTCAGGCCAGCAGTTGAAATGTCAAAGGTTACAATAGTGCTGGTCACATCTTTTCCCAGCGATGTTCAGAAAGTACTCCCTCAAAACACAAGCGCTCCCGGAACAGTGCTTGTTGCATCATCTGTCTGCATTGACGGAATCAAGTATGACAAAGATATGATGCTCTGTATTGGTTCCTGTTCAGGTCTGCCTGAATTTGGTCAGATTACACAGATTGTAGCAGCTAACCCAGACATTTTGTTTGTCTGCAAAAAAATGACAGCATGGTACCACGAGCACTTTCGGTCCTACCAGGTATGCTACACTGATGGCCCCTCTATGTGTGTAGTTAAGGTGGCTGATTTAATTGATGTCTTCCCACTGTCAGCCTATAAAGTACAAGGGAAGCTTATGGTAACTCTCAAGCGATTTGTTATTTGCTAAAACTGTTGTTTCTTTTTTTTTCTCCAGATGGCTACACAACAGAAGCTGACAATGAGAGTTATTTTTTGTGAGGGGGACATACGAAAAATGACGATGAAGCCTCGTCCCAATACAGTTGATGAGTTAATCAACTGGTTCAAGAAATCAGCTGAACCTGATTACAACTTTGCTTTACAGTACGAGGACCCTGAATTTAATAATGCACTCTGTAATCTTACAGACATTTCTGACATCCCAGAGAAACCTACGATCAGAATTATCCCGGTCCTTGATCTTAGCCCAGTGCCACCAAGTGAAATAAACAGTGACATGAGCAGCCAGCCTGACACAGAAATCTTGTCTACCTCTTCTCTGGAGGGTCGAAAAGAGTGGCCTGAGGTATTTGAGATCCCTAAGTTTCCTGTAGACATAGAATACAGATTACGCCAAGGAAATCTGATGTACCTTTGTGATGGCACTTACCTGAAAGTGACAAAGGATATGAAGCATGATATTCTTGAGAGACTGGCTGAGATAATCTATGGCTACAAAGCTTATCCAACAAAAGAGGAGTTTGAAGTTGTCGCAAAAGCCTTGGTAGCTGAACACCCCTGCCTTAAAGAACATGGCTCGTCATCTGGCTGCCAGGGATGGATACACAGTCTTAAATTCAAACTGGGGAATTATAGAACAAAAATGCGCCTGCTGGGCCGGCCTGATGTAACGGTTAACGGTGGTAAACGTGGAAAAAACAATGCAGATGGTGAGCCTTCTCACAAAAACATTAAGAAGCCAAGAAAAGGGGAGGTCAATTACCTTCCAGACTTTCCAGAGGGAATGGATGTTGCTAAACTTGAAGCTCTTCGAGAGACCATGGTCAATGAAATGCAGAAGAAAACCCCAAATGATTCTCTCATTAGAAAAAACATGGACATCACATTTGCCCTTAGAAGGGATGAGGTTGTAAAGTGTGAGCCTGACATCAGCCAGATGGTGCAACGCTGGCCAGCGCTCTTCACAGAAAGCCAGGTTTGTGAGAGTTCAATTTAAATGTCTTGTTTTTTTGTGTTATTTGTGTTATAAGTAACTCTGAGTATCAAAACTGAGTTCATTTCATATTTTTCAGGTTTACTTGGAGTTTAACAGGGTTGCTGGTAGAAATCTTAAAGAAGAGTTTTTTGGTGTTCTTGATGGTTTTTGCCCAATCTTAATGGACATCTTCAAGAGGAAGACAGGAGGTCGGATAGGCAAACAGTTAGCTGACCTGCTACAACAGACAGCGGTGAGTTCATATTTCTGTTTTCTTCTTGTAACGATATTGATGTTAATAGTGCATACATATTCCAAGAAATAATTTCCCCACCTTCCCTTGTAGTCATTTTCTATATGAACAAATATGATGTTATAAATGTTCATGTCTTATGTCTCTTTGCAGAGCACTGAGCCAACAGCTACGAGATGCCTTATCCTGAGAGGACTTCCCATCTTTCTTGGTGATGATCCATCCATGTTTTTTAAGAGCAGTTTGGTGAGTAAAGTTACGTAATTGCTGTTTGACTCAGTTTTTCTGTTTTCCTATGTTTACCTTATTTGGGATGATGGGTTGTGATAATTAGTATTAATGAAGATGTTTCATTGAACTTTAGTTGATTTTAACAAGATAATGTGTCTCCTTCTGTTAGCAAGAGTAAATTAATTGCTGCAGTTTGGACTGCAAATTATGCAAAAATTCAAAGGGCTTGCATAAATCTAATCCATTGAGGGGCTGATGCTGGAAATTGGATTAATCCAAACATTTCTAATATATTTCTATTATTTTCCCTTATTGACGAACACACACTTAACCCAAAAATAAAATTAAAAAGAAAACGGCTCAAATTAGGCCAGACGGGGAAAAAAAGAAAAAAAAGAATGCGTGCTTCTCTATGGTCAGCACCCGAAACATAATTAACCATTTCTCTGTTTGTACCTTTCACATATCAAATTGTCCAATACACCACCTACTGTCAAGACATGAGATCTACACCACAACGGACAGCTATACACAAACAGACAAAAAATAGCTTGTTCACGTAACATTGTCTAGAACAAGATTACTGTGAATTATGAAAATCACAATATTAATGTAGACCACACAACTGATTACAGATAAATTGCTGTTAACCAGAATATCCTCTTTTTGTATTGTTTCTTCTACAATAGAATGACTCCCTGGACATTCCAGTGGGAATTGTGTGCTATGAGGACACCAGCCCTGAACACCCAGGAAGCTCGGCATCGCCACAACTAAACCCCACAAAAGTGGGGATCATCCTTGAGGGCAGTGTTGTGATGGACACCCTCACCAACTTACCTCAGGCAATGTGCCTCTTGTTTGGCTTTACTTATGCACTCCACCTGCAGTACCCAAAGTGCTTTAAAAACACATTCGTCTTCATTCAGCAGGTGATGCTAAACTTGGGTCGAAGTGAGCTACCTCCCAAAGTTCAGAGGCTGAAAAATGATCTTGCAGTGTAAGCTCATGCCACAATTTGTGATATCTGTCCGAATTTTTTTATGCACTCTGTTCGCACTGCATAGTTTTTTCTCAATGCTGCTGTTGTTAATGCACTTTATATTGTTGTGTAGCAAGAATTTTGTTTTGTTTTTTGTTGTTGTTTTTCAAAACATGGAATGTGAAACACATTCATGCTCATGGCACAATTCTGTATGTTGATTGCTGCACAAATAGACTGCACTCAATGGAGAAAATATTCTTTCAGTTGCTCATTCAGTATGTGATATTTATAGTTTAAAATAGATCTAGTGTTCTACTGAAATAATTCTATTGGACACATGTTAGAAAGTCAAAGTTGGTCTTAATGCCACTCTTCTTGTATTTTTGTGTGGCACACCAAGCATGTTAGTGTTATATTTTTTTATTCTTCTTCTTATTTTTATTTTTTTTAAGAAGCTTGCATTGAAAACACAGGATACATGGTAGAAAGCTGCCATTTCAACATGTGCCCAACTTAATGCTTGCGTGTTGTGAGGCAAAATAAACAAATAAAATAAAGTGCATTGTGTGGTCATTGACAACAGAAGAATTAAATTGCAACTTTCTTATCCAAAATATAATATTTTGAAATTCTATTCCTAGTTTTGATAAAACTAGAATTTTAAGTTCATTTGACTCATTTTATTAAGTTATGACTGTACTAGTTTTGAGTAGACTCCACAATTTTTTTCTATTGTTACTTAATTAAACCATTATATATAACTTTAAAATATTAAATTCTGACTATTGCACATTTAAGTTGAGTAAACTCAAACAAAATAATTTTCTCTGCTGTCAATTACTTAAATCGTTCAAGGCAATCACTTGATGAAAGTGGTTTAAGTACAATCAACTTATCCGGGTTAACAGTGTAAGTAAATCTTTTGCGAATGTTCTGCAAGCTATGTCACGTTCAATAAATCCGGTCGAATTGAAAAGGAAAAGGCTAACAGTTAAATGAACATGTCTCAGATTTAATTCAAGTTTTGTGCTGGTCTTCTGCGGAGCAAGTTTGGTTAAATAGTAAATCTGTATGAACTATGTGTCTAAAAATTATGTGGAGCTGTATGCATGCAGCTAAATGTAAGTTTTGCCCTAGATCCTTCGTGTTATAACACTTTTTAGGATCTAGTCCATGGTTCGGCTTTTAAAACATTAATTAAATAGAGCCAAATTTTGGAGTGAGGTGTGTCTTGGTGTTGACACTAAGTTGTAAGGTCGTGGAAATTTGTATATTATCTGTTATATTGAGAGTGGGGAGATGGGTGGTTCCCTCACTACAGCAAATTTTGTTGTTACAAAATTTTGTTCCGGTTCTAATCCGGGGGACCATTTGACTGACTGTTTTGAAAGAAGTGTAATGTGAGGTGTGTATGGCCCCATAGAATATTTCCATACCCATCTCCCACAGTTAAAACTATGGGTAAGTAGGTCTCGTTGACCCAGCTGGATACAGGTTGTTCTGGATGCTTTCTTGGCATCTGGAGTTCCTGGAATGGAAAAAGAAAACCTGCGAAATGGCTGCTCTTGACTGATTCGATTTGAAGCTGTGCTCCAAACAGAGAGATGATTTGGTTCGCTAAAGCCTGTGCCAATGTTCTTGCAGTGCTGTTGCAAGTGAATTTGTCAATTATGACGTGGCAAGAGCGGTACCCCCCTTTGGCACTGGGAAGTGGACCAACAAAATCTATCTGCAGTGCTCCCCACGGGTCTTTGGGTGGATTAGGCCTGCACAGTCTAGTGCAGCCAGGTTTTCCTGGGTTAAAGGTAGCACACACAAGGCAAGAAACACACCAACCGTCAACATCTCCAGCCATTGCTGGCCACCAGAATTGTTGTTTTAAGTCAATAGGTGTAGTCTGGATGGCTCTTGTAGCTGATGTATCAGACATTTCCAATGTCAAATCTGTGCGACGTATTGCTGCCTGCTTGGCTGACTGGTCAACAATGTTGTTTGGTTCATGTACATCTAGGTTTTTCTGCACATTTGCTCGGGTTTTGATCACAGACATGGAGTTTTGACACGCTTGGAATTCTTGATCAGAGGTGGTGATGGACATAATGCTTGCATGGTTTCTGAGCGATTGTTTCTTGTTCGTTTTCTCTGGAGCAATCTCAATTTGTTTTTCCAAACAGTGAATAATAAAGCCATGCTTTTCCATTATGTCCATGCCCAAAACAGTACCCTCGCTGTTTCCTGGTAAATACCAGAACGGCTCAGTTAGCACTATTGCACCCAAATCAAGTCGGACTGGTTTAGTAAGGGTCGCTGTCATTAGTGTGTCATCTATCCCTTTGATTTGAATGGTCTCGTCTGTCAGAGGTAACGGGATATTCGTGCAGGAGCAAGCAGCACCGGTGTCAATTAATATGTCGACTAATCGGCCTCCAAGATTAGATTTTACTATTATACGGTTGCTGCTGGAAACAATGCTCCCAATAGAGGCCACGCATCCCTATTTTTGGTCATTCATTCGTTCTAGATCATCGAGGATGTCTGTTTGAGAACTAATCGCCGTTGTCTGTCTGGTTTGAGAAGTTCTTGAATGGTTTCGCATAGATTTATGAGTTGTTTTCCTGAATTCACCATTCAGTTTGAAACAACGTTCAAGTTTATGGCCAGATCGATGACAATAGTCACAGATAATGACATTATTGTCTCTCTCGGCTACCCATTGAGTTGCCGCTACAGGGCATGGCTTTAGAAATTTTGATCGCTGCTCTATTTTTGTGGCCCATTCAACGAGTGCGTTGAATGTATTCTGAGGTGGGTCTCCACCCAGAGCCAACGCATTCTGAACAAGTGGTCCAGCATTATTGCGTAGCATCTGTAAGAGAATTTCGTGGTTACGATCGCATTCTTCTATCCCACTGTATTCTCTAAAAATCACCCACATACGCTCTGCAAAAGTCTCAAATGTTTCTCTACTTGATTGTTTAAGATCAAGGATTCTATGCCACTCGGCCTTTGGTGGTCCTCTCATCTGAAGCAAAACTTCTTTTATTCTATTATAAATGTCGTCGTTAGTTTCACCGGGCTGTCTTTCAAGGATTGTTCCAGTTCTCAATTCTTGAGGAATTTTAGAGTGTAACTCTTCTGGAACTGTAAGCAAAACTATCTGCCACACATCGCGGGGCTCTAGATTGTAAACTAATGCTTGGAGCATTAGTTTGTCCCAGTAACTCTGGAACGGGCCGCGGCGGGGCATGATGCCGATAACCTCATGATGTTTTGAAGTTTCTTCACAAGACAATGCTCTGGTAATGGTGGTTACACCATTGTTCGCATCTGTAACTGTTTTGACGACTGAAACATTGACGGATTTTCTTGGAATTGTGTCTGTTTTGAGACGAGTTTTCATTCGGTTTCGATTGTTTTGCTTCGAGTGAGAGGTGCGCCGGCTGAGGGACGGATAGAGCGGGCTTTCTGCTGTTGCGAAAACTGCGGAGGTTGTCAGAATTTCATTGTCGGTGTCGACCTGAGTTACAGGGCACCCGGTGATGAGGGTAATATCCTCATCTTCACTGTCGTCTTGATCATAATTCTCAACACATTTGGAGCTAATAACAGCCTGTTTTATAGCTGCAACTGGAAAGCCAGCATCGCCACAGTAGTCTTCCAGTTGGGAAGTGTAGCGTTTGTCTAAGTTCAGCTTTTGTTTAAGCTGTTTAGTTTCAGTCTCCATTGTTTCGATTTGTCTCGCCAAATTTATTTTTTCATAATCAAATGCATCAATTTGTGCGCGTAATTTTTTTGTTTCTTCGGAGCGTAATGTTTCAAAATCTCGGATGTTCTCTAAAGTGCGGCGACCTTCTGTTATGGTTTTTGAGTCGTTGCGCCGGAGTAAATAAACAATTGCGATAGGGAGATCGTGAAATTTGCCTTTAGATTTTAGTGCAACTCCCTTTGTGGAATACCAGTGAAGAATTTCACTGTTATCCCATTCTAAATCAACGCCAAGATCGCGCAGACGAATTAACGTTTTGTATAAACGTAAACCAGCCATGTCCATGATCTGCTCATCTATGCCTACACACTCCTGTCCTAGTGAGTTGCGAAATGAAACTTTTCCCCCCATCGGATTTCTACGATCTCCGATCTCACAATGGATATGTCGATCCGTTCTATATTATGTGTCTATATATGATGTGTGTTCAAACTTTCCCTCAGTCTTTATAACTGCCGTAAATTTGTACTTTTTTTGTATTTGTACCACAGAAACTGTAGGTATACACACAGGAATTCAAACCTCATTACTTAAACGTACCGGAATTGACTTCTCTCGCCTTCCTGCTTAATGCGATCGCGAGATCACGTCGGGGTCACCAAACTGTAGGGGAGGAAATATCTAGACACAAATAGTAATATCTCCCCAATACGTATTCCGTCGTTCCGGTGTCAAGGTGAGGATTTCAAAGTAAAATACATAATAATTAATTTAATCTGACTCCATTTGATAATAATAACTTTACTTTTATACATTGATTGAGAGAAAGACTTGATTAACAATTAAGAATATAGACTCAATAATAATAAACTTCTCGTGATCTGACATTAGTCTTCAGTTCAGGGATGGCTTCTATAAATTAACAAAACTATTCAGTTTGTTCATTAAACATGGAAGAATAGCCTGATGTCTGGGTTGGAGTATTCAGAGGTTATTGAACATGATACCCAATCTTATCTGACCAACTCAGAGGTTAAGGGTTTGAATAATGTCCAGTGAAACTTACCATATAACAAAGGTCTTTGGGATTCTGATTAATCCCTATCTTAGTTCAGTGATGGCAGATATAGACAAAGCATTCAGTGACCTTCTTAACATAGAAGAACAGCCCAGACATCTAGGTTGAGATGTTCAGAGGTTTATATCTTCCAACTCAATAGTTAGAAAAACATGACACTCAATCCTTTCTATTCAACTCAGAGGGAAAGAGTACAAGCATTACTCAAATGAATTTACCATATAACTGAAGACTAAATCAATATCTGATGTCAGATTGCTCTCCACATAGAAACAAAAGTCTCAACAAGTTAATATTGAAGGGGAATGGAT
This sequence comes from Nelusetta ayraudi, assembly GCF_046127955.1. Lineage (NCBI taxonomy): Eukaryota > Metazoa > Chordata > Actinopteri > Tetraodontiformes > Monacanthidae > Nelusetta > Nelusetta ayraudi. The sequence goes on from NW_027466095.1 coordinate 3,882,255, forward strand.
AACATACCAGTTTATTGCGATGTCCAGAGTAAAAATGCAGCAAAAATGTAACAGACCGGTTGTGTAAAAATGATGGTAGAAAAAGTCAAAGAAGAAGAAGAAGAAGAAGAAGAAGAAGAAGAAGAAGAAGAGAGAGAGAGAGAGAGAGAGAGAGAGAAAGAGAATCAAGAAAGAGAGTGGGTTCTAGAAAAAGAGAGGAAAAAAGAAGCCCTTCAGATTCTTGTTCCTTCCCTTAAATATCCTCCCAGAACAGAGACACTGCTAAAATGCATATTTAAAAGATTCAAATCAAATCTACTCTTCCTACTCGGGAACCTTTTGGTCATCAGGGGTAATTTTCCACAGCAACAATAGATCACCAAGACCTTCATACCTCTCGCACTGACACTCACAACATTTCAAAGGAAAGTTCTAAACAAAAGGCAGAGACAGTCCCTGAATGCAAATCCAACAAACACAAGGAGATACCTTTTGGCCCTCGGGGGTTCCTTTCCCGCGACATGTAAATCATGTAAGTTAATTACAATAGGTGAGATTGATACAGTTGTAACCCCTGTCTTTGAAGAACTTCCATTGTTAGAGAAAACACTTCAGGATGTGGATTTGACTGTCTTGCACCTCTATAAGACCGATCCGGATTGGTCACCGTCATGAGATATTGTCTGCAATCTGACACCCCCAAAAACACACTCTTACCAGCATATGTATCATTGGCACAAAAACATGTAGGAACTCTTTCCGTTTTCACGTCGATAGAATCAGGTACTGCTGTTAAAAGATCATCCTGTTGATCCAATAGATTAATGTATGGCAGCCCTCTGTAAGGATCACAAACACCGGTGTTCACATCCAACGACACATTTCGCGATCTTAGGTCCATGCCCCTTTGGAGATGAAAAAGCCATGTCAACAAAGAAAATTGACACTCGTAAGACAACGGCTCTGCTACGGCCTCTAGAATTGAGGGCCAAGTGCTTGGCGAAGGCACACTTACGATGCATGGTCCTTTCACTGATGCTTGTGATCTTACTGCATGAGTCAGCTGTTGAAACCACAAATTTTTCGCTGCGAATAGATCCGAAATCTCTAGGACAGATGAATCAAATCCATACGCCTTCCATCGATAATCACGTTTCGCCTTGACACGCGAAGTTTTGTGTTGCCCTTCTGAAATCATACCAACCGGCATGGTATATTGAGCCGCGTCGGAGGAATCACTGAACTCCCCCTCTAAATCTCTCTCGGGCAAATTACTTCCAGTCTCAACAGGAAGTGGCTTCGATTCCGGCACTACTACGGTTACAATGGTGGTTCTAAGAACTGAATTCTTTGCATCCGAAGAATCTGAAGTTGTTTTCCCTTGGCTATCATGGAAAACACAAAAATAGGAACCTTGATCCTCCAGTTGGACTGTATGTATGAATATACTACAATCACCTTCAATGTGTCCTGGTCCGCGATCATTAATGAACCCAAATTTATCACCGGGCGTATAATTGGAAAAATCAAGACGCTTTCCATTCGGCGTAACCCAACGCAAATGAGGTGAACCAGAGACAACTGCACCCAAAGTGCAATCACAAGGAAGTACAGCTTTCTCCCCTACTGTCACTTCTACGGTGTGCCTTGTGATAATTTCAACTTGTACACTGGAATCCTCATCAGCTGTCTCTACTGTTAGATCACGAATTTCAGTATGAGGATCAGGAAAATTCCCCCCTTTCTTTACTACTGAACCCTGTAAGGCTACTTCCGGGTCAATTTGAAGCTCAGGTTTTACCTGCAACATTTGGGATGTCTTTGAAATGGGTTTTGTTGTAACAACTTTAGTTGTCACAGTAGTAGGTTGAGCCACACTGTCACCTTTCGGAGACAGAGTCGTTTCCGCCTGTGGTGTCGTCATCGTAGGAGTAGTAACAGCTTGTGGAGTGATATGAGTACTTGAAGGTGTTGTCAACAGCGTCGTAGTCTGCTGAGTAGTAATTTGTGAAGTTGTGGTCTGTAAAGTTGAACATTGGTTTGATTGGATTGCATCGATGACACCTGACCAGGTTGACCTGTCATGACCACTGCTTGTGTTTTCTCTTTGCGTTTATTATCGCCTAGCAGCAATTGATTGAGTTTTCTGAGAGTCTCCTGCTCTTGAGTTTTCAGGTCAGACTCCTTCTTACGAAAAAGTTCAACCTGATGGGCAATGTGATCAATGTACACACTTTTGGCCATGCCACCGAGACCAACCACCTCTGCTAATTTACTGCGTACTGCCAGTGGCAGTCCCTGTTGGATTTTAGTCCGCACAATAGATCGTTCCATTTGATTAGCGTCGGGATCATTGCCGGTAACGTTTCTCCAAGATTGGAGAGCTCTTGGCACATAAGCTCTGGGATTCTCATGATCTCCCAACGGCTCTATTAGAATGTTGTCAGGGTGTACGTTTGTTGGGAATGCATCACGCAACGCACTCCAAAATTGACCTCTATATGCAGCAAATAATTCAGCATCATTTACTGCTGTACCTATGAAGCAAAGCATCCTAGCCTTCTGCAAAAGTTCCTCCATAGCAGGAACACCAATGAGACTAGCTAAAAGTCGCTTGATGTCACCCACTGCAGACTGTGTGCCTACCATAAGTTCCTCTAATTTTGAAATCCAAGGATGTGCCCCATCCTGGAGAATCGGTAGCTTCTCCAATATGTCTGACATGTCCGAATTTTGCCAAGGTTTATATTCAAAGTTTTGTCCGCGAACGACCACTGGGCACATTTTAGCAGATGCTTCTATTTTTCTTGAACGCAAGGCATAGCCTGATTGTTCCCTATGGAAAGATTTTTCTATTGACTCTAAGTCTCTCAATTGCCTTTCCAGTTTTCTACAGACCTCTGGAGTTTTGGCCTCACAAATGTCTGAACGACATTGCAATATTTTCTTTTCAAGGGTCCTGAGAGACTTCTGTCTCTCTCCCATGGAACAGTGATCAAAGTCGGGATCATCTTCACCGTCAGATTCTGAACTCTCATCAGAGGGATCTCGATTTATTTTCTTCGCTTTCCAGAGTTTAGATCCTAGTTTTTCCGCTCTGGCCAGCATCTTTTTAATGGCAGGATCGTAGCCACCAATGGCCTCTCCCGAGTCACTGTCACTATTATCCAGCTCCAACTTTCTCATTTTACCCTCTAGTTTCCCCACTGCTGTAGTTTTAGTTTTCGTGGCAGGATACATTTTCACCGTTGTTTTCGCTTTCCCTGTCTCGAGTATTTCGTCCTGATCATCTTTAATACTGTAATTACCTTTTTGCTTAATTACTGGAAGCTGTGGATAAATGTCAGCGTACTCCGCTTCCTTATAAGGTGGCGGATTTTTCACCGGAGCAGTATGCGAAAAAGGAGTATTGATTTTCTCCAGTAGTGTTGCTGTTGACTCCGTGGCTTTGGCAATTACCTCCATAGCCATTTTATCTTTCCCTTCAGCCGCAGCTCTCAACTTTTGTCCTTCATCCTCAAAGAGCTGCAACATTGCGAGTTCAATTTTTCTCTTCTCAGCTCGCGATTTACCTTTTTTACCTTTTTTCTCTTTAGCCTTGTATATTGTAATGAGCACACTCATGGTTTGAATCACATCGGAATTGAAAGTACCTTCAACCGGCCAGGGTCTCTCAATATCTGCAAGCGTCGGCCAGATATCCACTTCTTAGAGGCTTCTGTTAAACCTTTAACAAGCGGATTCTTTTTTTGCACCACCTCAATTGGTGTTATAGGTTTAGCAACCACCTCCGTCATTTTCGTCTTTCACGGGGTTTATCTACTGTAAAAAAGAACTGAAAGGTTTCTGATATGGGCTCTCAATCTAAAAAATAAACTCAGTTATGAATTCTAAAAAATTGACCCTTAATTTTCAAAAACAGAGATAACAAAGGTAAAACAAGATAATATGCACCGAGCCAGGAAGAGACAATAGATTTAAGAATGACCTGTAAAAAATCAGAATATACAAGAATGGTGTGAAAGGTGTAAAAACGTCTTTTATGTCCTTCCGAACCTGTTCAAAAGGATAGATTTCACTGGCCTTAAATGCAAGACCTCTATGCCAACAGGGCAACTCGTCCTCCTGTGTACCTCCAAAGGAAATAGGCTCAGATGAATCACAAATACGGAAACAGAAAAGAGAAAAAATTAGGTAATAACTAAACTGGTGAAATTCTCTAAAGAAAACACAAAGCTTATTTACCTTTTTATTATTAATTATTGAGAAATCATTATTTTAGTTTATAAAGTTATAAACAATCATTATCAAATTATAAACAGCCATCAACAAAAGATAATAAACCGCTCTATTATCGCCAACCTATTCCCCCTTTTTTTTTTTTTTCAAAAAACCGTGAGGAGGGGGCGAGGAAAAAGAGAAACCCCCACTTGTAGGAGGAGCAAACAAGCTGCGCCCCTTAAAGCAGGGAAGAACTCCCAGTCCAAACTTGACCACCGAAGGTGAAACACCCAACTCAGCTCCTGGGGAGCCAGGCGCACCAGCCCCCGACTGACCACTCAAAGACAGACCACGCCCAATCCAAAAACCTCCAAGGCCAAAATAACCCCAAAATAAACTAAAAGAAAATGCACACAATCCTTATGAGAAAAGAAAAACCCACAAAATCACCCAATCCTAAAACAAACGAAAAGAAAATACTTTATTTCAACACATTTCGTTGTCCAGCCCCCCTTACACGCACTCACAGCTCCGGCTGTTCCTTCACATCCAGCATCACAAGCACGCAAGAGCCAGCACATTCAACGCATGCAAGTGTTGGTGCAACAGAAAGTCACTGATGAGGCTTCTCTCCTCACCACCGCAACAGAGACCTTCAAATGTCAGCTAAGCAAAGTCCTCATTTGGGCTCATAGAATTTAACTTTAAAATATTCTAATGAACAATAAAACGTCCTAGCTGGGGCTCATAAGTTAACTAGATGTTGAAAGACATATGTCCCTCTAACACCTTATATTCAGCCTATTCAAAAGTCCCCAGTAGGCTCATAAATTTAACAATGAGGGAATCAGTTCAACCTCTCCACATACACCACTATATTTCTAATATCAGCTCTAACACAGGTGATGTAAACTCCAAACTTCCAACTTCTCCCCACACAAAGAACATCAAGACAGACACACAGAGAACAAAGACCCCAGTCACTCCTCCTCTCATTCACACACACACACACGCACATCCCCCCAAAAGAAAAAACACAGACAGGATCCACAGAGAAAAAACACTCACACAATCCTAACCGGCATATCAACTACGGCCGCAAAGAAAAAGACTACAGCATAAAAATTATGCAAACTAAATTTGTGCTACCTTGAAGTGTGGATATCAGATCAAACGGCATCAAACATCACTCGTCAGCATATGCCAGAGAGGTCATTTACAACCTGATATTTAACCCACAGTTCCAGCCGCCCGAAAGCTGCTGACCAGAATATCCCTAACGGACACCCAGGATTTCACGGCCACGTATGCTAGACGGCCTCCCAGAGGGCTTAGGTCAAATCCCGCGGCAGCTCGAGCGAACGTCCCAGACGCTCAAAAACACGCGCACTCTTCTTATGCAATCCAGGGCATCCCTAAATGTAGAAACACTTGGTGTGCATTCTACATCTCTTCCTAGAGAACTCGCAATGAATCCCCTAAGGCTTCCAATCTTTCACCCAACGGTGAAACCTCCTGGAGCATCTTAAAATAAAAAATAAAACACTTCACTAAAAAATGAATTTCCCACCGGATCCTAAACCATTTAAAAATAAAAAAGAATTTTGATGAAGGGTCCTACAACATCAACACACAAATCCACACCCACACAAATGATCTTTACACAGTGTGGCCAGACAGCACCAAAGGCCTAACTGAACCAGCCAGCACTCCTAAGATAAAAGGAACAATGCGCATTTATTACCTTTTGTTGACAAGGAGCAGCAGCCAGGTCAAGAAAGCAGATGGCGACAGCGTCAGCAGCCACAGCAGATCCTGTTCGTGACGCCAAAATTGTGGTGAATTCTTCTGGTGGATTCAGGTGATGTAGATGTTGAAGGAGTCTTCACTGACACAGACTTAGTTGTATATAAAAACTGGTTTATTTGCAAAGAAGTCAAGAGTCAGACAGGCACCATGGAACGCCTGGGGATGTCTCTGGGCCAGATGTGAGCAACTCCGATGATCCTTTGTTCACATCACCTCTTATACCCCCAGCAACCAGGGAGGAAGATACAGGAAGTGGAGGAGGATGTATGCATTCCATAGTTGCACCCCCAATGGCCATCTGGTTTCAATTTGGTGGACCTTGGCAACGACAAGACCATATATGGACCCTAACATCCTTAGGGAAGGAGTGCCACAGCGGGTTCACCGCTGAGTTCACATCAGGCCATACACATAAGATCACATGAGGACATATGCATAGATTCAGATACTACATAAACTTAACAGCTCACCACGCATCTATGCCAGGGGTGCCCATTACGTCGATCGCATGCAGAGAGAGAGAGCGAGAGCGAGAAAGAATTACAGCAGGTAGAATCGTTCAGGCAGGATTAGAAAACATGGTTGATCTGGTTGATTTTGGTCATAATGTACGATGTGCTGGATTTTGTTTTTATATGTGCTGTGTTTTACAGTGAAACGTAAATGTGACGTATCGGCTTCGGCACTGTTCAGATCAAATCAAGGAGACATAAAGCAGATTTCATTTTAAATCTGAAACTATAATGAACAAAATCAATGTATAGTTTAGATACCAGCATTTTGTATGAGTCCAGACAGGGACAGGAAAAAGAGTTTCGCTGTTGTTTTACACGCAAAATTACCGGGGTTGTCGCGTGAGCTTGCAATCCTTGCGTAAACTGATTGAGACGCCTCGCTCGGAAAATGCGCTTCAAAGTGCGCACGGACCGCAGACGCGCCGGAGATCCTGGGAGATGCTGCTAGCAAAACGTCTGCGTTCCACACACACACACACACACACCCCAATTATCCCTCACCTATGCGCTGGAAAACACACAAATATACAGCAAAACATCTTAACGTAAACACACTTTAACTGAACAAATCAAACATAGGCAGATATAACCTGAACAATTTTAAACCATGAGTTTTCTGTGCAATGATCAGCATACATGCACATGGGAACATGTTGACCCATTTAATCCTCTCTTTCTTTATCACTGGACTACAAATATATTTCTGAATGAATGTTTTCCTATTTTATAGTAGGTGGATCTTTTTGACTTGGTCATTTTAAAAGTACCTTGCATGTTGAAAAAATGTGAGCACCCCTGATCGATGCCCTTTTCCAAGTTCCACAAGCACTTTCACTGTCATCTGCCTGATTACACCCATGCCATTTTCAGAAAAAAATTGCACAACCTGCCATATTATATTAGCATTTTCTGAAAATTTGCACAAACAGAATACATTCAAAAAATGTATCATACACATAGTTGTCAAGTTATTTATTTATTGTCATTGTTGAACAAAGTTATCAAAGAAATTTGTTTAGAGCATCCCCATCACCACTGGCATCAGTACCGATAAATCATAAATGAGAAAAAAATATATATAGTTTATGTACAGAAATTATTTGGTCATACATTTTTTGCAATTCATAGTCCTTCCCAATGGACACAAAAATTCAATGCATCACACATGTGGTTCAGACAAAGCTTGCATGTGATTGTACATTTGGCCAGTAGGTGGTTTCGTGTGGACATGAAGCTTCGAGAAATTAACCATTTCTTGAACCAGTTGGCTCAAGTGGTTCAATGCCTCATGAGGCTTCACCTCACCATCACTACTAAATGCTAAACACCAAAACAGAGCACACTAAGCAAAAACACTGCTTGGCTCATCAACCTGTGGCTGTTGCTGGGCCGGGTTGGAGACAGAGAGTGAGTTGCAGATCCTGCCTCCTTTTATACTCCTAGCTCTCTCCAGGTGATGTTGATCCTGCAATTAGACACACACACACACACACACACACACACACACACACACACACACACACACACACAGCACACACACAGCACACTCCACACACACATGGAGACATCCCTGCCTTATCCCTCGCTCTACAGGGATTGGCCGACTCAGCCCTGCCTCTGTTTTCACCATACATTGTGCACCACTGTAAAGTAAAGTAATCCATGACAAAAAAATTATCCCCAATGCCAAAAGCCCTCGGTACCGAAAATAAATAAGAGTGATCAACCCTGTCAAAGGCCTTCTCCTGATCCAGGCAAACAATACCAGCATCAATATTCTCATCATAACTGCAAATGTCAATCACATCCCGAATTAGGAAAATATTGTCAAATATTGTTCTTTCAGGTACACAACAAGACCGGATCAGATCAGAGTCCACAATTAATTAAATAAAATCCTTCAGCCTGTTACACAAAGCTCTGGAAAGTATTTTGTAGTCCGCACAGAGGAGGGCTACTGGCCTCCAGTTCTTCATCAGTGCCAAGTCTCCCTTTTTCGGAAGCAGGGAAAGAACTGCTCGTTGACATGAGGTCGGAAGAAAGACTGACCTTGAACACTCCAGCAACACGTCATACAAATCACGACCAAGGAGACCCCAAAAATTCTTAAAAAAGTCGATAGAGCCCATCAATTCCCGGCGCCTTCCCAGGTGCCAACTGCTCGACAGCCGTTGACAGCTCCTCCAGAGTCAGCTCACGCTCCAACGTCGTTTTCTCCCCCTCGTTGTGTTTGGGGAGGCCTTCCAGAAGATCGTCACGACAGACCATGTTGCATTCCTCCGCCCTGAAGAGGTCGGTGTAGAAATCCACAGCATGGCTCCTAATCTCCCCAGGGTCGGTGGTTACTCTGCCATCCGGAAGCCTGAGGCAGGAAAGCAGCTTCCTCTGTGCCGATGATCTCTCCAGGTTGAAGAAAAAGGAGCTTGGACCGTCCATATCGTTCAGCCTGAGGAAGCGAGACCTAACGAGGGCTCCCTTCACTCTCTCCTGCAGAAAAGTGCTTAGCTCCAGCCTCTTCTCATGCAGCAGAGGGCCCACCCTGGCGTCAGAGTCCCTCCTCAATCCTTATGTCGGCCTCAAGCTCTCGCACTGCAGCCTTGGTCTTCACGGTGGAATGGGAGGTGTACTGCTGACAAAACACCCTGATTTGCGTTTTACCAACCTCCCACCACTGTCTCAAGGAATCAAAATTGTCTTTTTCTAGACTCCATTGTTTCCAAAAAAAAAATTAAATTTTTACAAAAAACGCTGTCTCGCAGGAGCTTATTATTAAAACACCAGTAGGAATTAACCCATACACCCGGAGAACTGATCTGAACTGCTTTTCTTTAGAAACTGTGTGCCATACATGACAATAAATATAGCTATATAGGACATACAATTACATTTTCAGAAAGTAAAAAATGGCTGCACATTCAAAGTACCCCAAAGTGCTTTATATTGGCCTCTAATTCACCAATTCACACAAATTCTGTTAAGCTTGGAACGGGGTGTGGACTCAGGCGCGGACACAAGTCTTAGGAGGTAGAAAAAAGGTGTCTTTTATTGCCAACAACCTCGCAGGACTGACAGCTGTACTGAAAACAAGAACAAAAACCGCTGGATCCTCAAGGAACACAGTCACAGAAAAATGAAAACAAAATCACTACCAAAGGTAGGACGCTGCAAACAGACAGGGAACAAAAAAATCGCTAGGCTGGCTAGACAGAGACTAAAATGGAAACAAAGGTAGCAAAGGCACTTGGAAGCGGAGCATAAATACACGGCGCGCAGGGCAGTAACTTGTGGCAACGAGACGTTCTGGCATGGAGGAGGAGAAGGACTGCCAGACCTATATGCTGCTGCTGATGACTGGGATTGTCTGCAGCTGGTCCTAATCAGCAGAACCTGCCTCAGCTGCACCGTGCCAGCCCTGGGGAGAAAAGGGAAAGACTCAAAGCAGGAAGTAGGGCAAGAAACACAAAATAAAGGCACAATCAGGAAATATAACACATTCATTCACCAATGCCCATACTGAAAGAAATTTAAAACATTCTCATACCCGATTTCTGGCGTCAGCCAATTCTTTTATCATGACGACTCATTTGGCCTTGTTGACAAAAGGTTCTCGGTCCATCTCAGAAAACTATCACAAAGTAAACTCTTAAGTTTTTCTTTAGTTAAATTTTTTGCTGTCGCTCTCCAAAAGCCCCAAAAATGTAATAAAAAAAACTAAAGAGTGTACTCAGGGGAATGCCTCTGTATATGGGCTGTGTCTCATTCAAGGTCTGCACCCTTTTGAAGGAAACGTCCTCACACAGAAGGAAGCGTCCTCCGAAGGACCCGGCCAAGAAGGACAAACCAAAACTCGCCTCCCCGGTAACCACATGGGACGGCCTCGCCTTCAGCATATTTCCTGTTTGCGTTGCAATAATTAAAAGGAACCACTAACAAATAACGCCCACACAGACAAAACCCGCTGCTGAGCCATCAACATCAGCCTCAACGGAGACAGGAGCCGCGCCGAGTGCAACGGCAAGTACGTCGCATGACCGCTTCAGCAACACTGAGTTTAGACGCGTTTTAACCCTCCCGCTGTTGGAAGGCGAACCGGATCACGCTCGATTTTACGAACATGTCATGGACAACCTTCGAGAGTTGATAGAATGTGTGAAATCAGAGGTAAAACAGGGAGATTTGGTGCAGCTGGAACTTTCGGGTCAGAACAAGCGCGATCACATCATCGTAACGGCCGATGATGAGGGTGACGCTATCCTCCCAGCTTTCGAGGGTCTCCTGGACCGGATGATGCAGTCCAACGTGGACGTGGCGTCAGACGAAGGGAACCTGGACTTGGTGATTCAGCTTGTGCGAAGCCCACGGGGTGGCTCAAAACGCAAACTGGAAATGACCCTCGAGTATGAGTTGATACGAAAGAAAAAAAAAGACACTTGTACGTTGTGCTCAAAAAGAGTCAACTCTGCTTCGCCGTAAACTTGGCCCACCTGACTCAGCCCGGGCTCACCAACGCGGAGGCTTTCGAGCGGGGGAGAGAGTTGCAACATCTCGCGGGTCTAGATCCGGAGACGTTGGTGACGATCGCCGACGTGCGCAAATTCGAAGAGGTGGTTCAACGCAAAATTGTGGTGTTTCACAGAGACTGAGGACGGGGGTACGCGGTGTCGAACAGTCTCAGGGGCCCTGAGACCGTTCGACACCGCGTACCCCCGTTGCGGCGACCCTGTTTATGTTTTTGTTTCAAGGGCATTATTACGGCGTCAAGAATGTGGAAGGTCTGCTGGGAGTGAATCACGTTTGGGGCTACTGTTATAGAGGCTATTGAGAAATTGACAAACACACGTGTGTGGGTTGTTGCATCCTCTGTCACGACTCCTTGTGCAATATAAACATGTCAGAGGTGGGGGTGTGCACAGACTGCCACAGGTTCTACCATTCCTAAGCATGCTTTTTGATTCATAAAAGCTCCGCAAAAGGGCCGAGCATTTGTAGCCGAACCAAGAAATGCCCCAAATGTCGCCTGCTTTATTTTAGGATCTTACTTGTCTGACCGTTTTCAGTTTGTTCATGTTCATAATCATTCGTCAGAACGTAGGAGGTTTAGTCATGGTGTCCCGCAAGGATCTGTACTTGGGCCACTCCTCTTCAACATCTACATGTCACCAAGAGGTGACATCATCAGAAAGCATAGCATCAGTTTCCATCCACACGCAGATGACACACAGTTGTACTTTTCTTTTAAGGCAAATGAGGCTCATCAGTTGGCCAAATTTGTTGAACAGTGAGTCTCGCGTGATGCTGTGAGATTCTCGGACCGTCGGCGCAATTCAAAATGGCGACACCCTGTCAGTAGTAAACAAACTTTACCTGACTATTTTGCCGAATTACATATATTTATAAAATAGATTAAAGACGATAAGAGATAAGAAGCCTGGAGGACGAGGAGAGCTTAGCCGATCTGGAAAAATATCTAGACGACATCTTCGACCGAAGAGTTATGGGGAAGACGGGCAAGACGCCAACGCCAACGTTAACGCCGTCTTCCAAGCGAAGCCGTCCCGAAGACTCCCCCGGAACAATTTCACCACCCGGCAATTCCTCGATTGACATATTATTGTCGATCGAACAAAGGCTCTCCAGCGTTGATGCCAGATTAAACTTAATGGAAACACTCCACAAGGAATTCCAGGCGATGCGCGAGTCGCTGGAATTCAGCCAGCAACAGGTTGTCTCACTAGCCGCAGAAAATAAGGAGCTGCGAGGGTCGGTTAAATCTCTCACTGAGGGAATGAGCCAACTCTCTAAAGACAATAAATACTTAAAAGAAACAGTCCTAGACCTCCAGGCGCGCAGCATGAGGGACAACCTGGTGTTCTCAGGGATCCCCGAAAAGGCGGAAGAAGACCCGGAGAAGACGGTAGCGGACTTCTTAACGAAGCATCTGAAGCTTCCTACGGAGACCGTCAAGAACATCACCTTCCACCGGGTACATCGTCTTGGAGGGAAGAAACCTGACAGCCGCCGGCCGAGACCCATCGTGGTAAAATTTGAACATTTCAAGCAAAAAATGCTGGTAAAGAGCCGAGGACGGGAACTTCGCGGAACCGACTTTGGAGTGAACGATCAATTTCCAAAGGAGATTCTGGATCGACGAAGAGTCCTCTTCCCGATCCGGAAAAGGTTCCTCGCTGAAGGCTCTAAAGCGGTTGTCGCGGTAGACAAACTGTTTGTCAACGGTCAGCTCTACCGCGATAGCAAGTCAAATCCGTGGTTGTACTAACCGTTCTCTCCACAGGCTTCAAGACAACAGGTAATATCGTATCAACGCAGCTTATGCCAATATTGTTGTCAATGATAATCACGTAAGCGCCATTTCAGTTAAAGTATGACTTTTCTGCATCGAACTGATTCTCCCCCCTCAATATCCCTCCCCTCAAACTGCACTAATGTCTCTTCCTCACTTCTTTTCTCTCTGGTAACAATGTTCACCGTGACAGATTGCAACGATGTTTGTTTACATTGGCAGTTGTACGCACGCACGCACGCACGCACGCACGCACACGTAACACACACACATACACCACTCTAGGTCTATATAGTAAACATGACCTCCCTTAAGTTCGTCACTTGGAATGTGCGGGGTATAGGTACCAGGGACAAAAAATTTAAAATTCTCAACCATTTGAATTTTCTTGATTTTTGCCCTACTACAGGAAACTCACTTAACAAACACTACAGCACATAATCTAAAATCGACCCTTTTTCCAAACATCTACTCGGCGAGTTACAACTCGAAGCAGAGAGGTGTGGCTATCTTGATCAATAAGAGACTTAATTTCATTATAAATAGTACAATATCTGACCCTAATGGAAGATATATAATAATCAACACTAACATTGACAATAAAGATTACTGTATTGCTAGTATTTATGGTCCAAACGTGGATGATCCCTCTTTCTATCATGCCTTTTTCTTGTCACTCTCTGCACATGTAAACACAACACTCATAGTAGGGGGTGACTTCAACCTAGTGTTAAACTCTGATATTGATAGATCCAACACCTCAGCTAGCCAACGACACTCATTAGCTACAGACACATTAAAACAGTATATGAGTGATTTTGGTTTATCAGACCCTTGGCGTTCAAACCACCCAACTCACAGAGAGTACACCTTTTTCTCTTCTGTTCACCACTCATACTCACGCTTGGACTACTTTATCACCAGCAACTCACTCTTGGCAGATATCCGGGAAGCCCGGATCCACTCCATCACTATTAGTGATCATGCACCTGCCTCTATCTCCGTCTCTACAAAGGCACCTAGAGCACCGATCTGGAATTGGAGGCTGAACACGTCATTACTCATAGACTCAGATCTTATAAAATACTTTAATAGGGAGTGGACAATATTCCTACAAATTAACGACTTGCATGAAACTCCTGTACATGTTCTATGGGAAACAGCTAAAGCAGTAAAAAAAAAAACAAGTTCCAAATGCAAAGATTACGCCTTGAAAACTTCGCAAATTCTTAGCGAACCAGCTAAAGTCAAACAGAGAAAAAGCAACAATCTCCTCCATCAAAAACCTGGATGGCAAACTAACCCATAACCCAGAAGAAATTAACCAATGCTTCAGAGATTTCTACAAAAAATTATATTCCTCCGATAATAATCCTTCAGAAGCCTCAATAGATAACTTTCTTAATAGTATTGTGCTCCCTAAATTAAATCAGGAACAGGCTACTACAATGGACGCAGATCTCACTCAGGCGGAATTTGAAGAAGCCTTGGCACAAATGCCAGTAAATAAAGCCCCAGGACCTGATGGCTTCCCAGTAGAATTTTATAAGGCACTTTGGCCTACTATTGGTCCGACCTATAATAGAATGGCTAGAGAGATCCTAAATACTGGACTTCTCCCATCAAACATGAATTCTGCTAACATTAGCCTCATACTCAAACCGGACAAAGACCCATCGCTTCCGACTAGCTACCGACCAATATCATTAATCAATACCGATCTTAAAATTATTTGTAAAGCAATAGCTAGACGACTAGAAAAAATTACTCCATATATAATCCATCCTGACCAAACAGGGTTTATTAAAGGTAAAGATTCAACCTCCAACGTACATAGATTTATCAATCTGATAGATTATACTAACGCCAACAATCTACAAACAACAATTGTTTCGCTAGATGCAGAAAAAGCATTTGACAGGGTCAATTGGAGTTTCTTATTCTCAACACTACAAAAATTTGGTTTCGGGAATTCATTTATATCCTGGATACGAACATTATATAGCTCTCCGTGCGCCTCAGTCAGAACGAACAGCCAGACCTCTGAAAGGTTTAATCTGCAACGAGGAACCAGACACGGCTGTCCTCTCTCCCCTTCACTATTTGCAATGTTCATAGAACCTCTGGCAGCTGCAATTCGGCAAAATGATAATATCAAAGGAGTCCAAACTTCAACATCTGACCATAAAATAAGCTTATATGCCGATGACGTATTGTTATTTCTTCAAAATACACAATCCTCACTTACTGAAGTTATCAGCCTTATTGACAATTTCTCTTGTATTTCGGACTATTCAATAAATTGGGCAAAATCCACGGTGCTACCGCTTAATTGTAAATTTAAACGAACCTCTCTAGCACCATTGCAAGCCGGTAACATACGATACTTAGGTATCAACTTCTCTCCCAACCTATCAGACTTAATACAACTCAATTTCATCCCGCTATTAAAGAAAATAGAAAATGATCTAATTCGATGGAGAAACTTACCCATATCTCTTTTAGAGAAAGTTGCAACAGTAAAAATGATGGTTTTACCTTAATTAAACTACCTTTTCTCAATGATTCCTATCAACCCCCTGCTCAGTGGTTTAAAACCCTGAACTCAAACGTCACAATATTTCTATGGAAAAACAAACCACCCCGTATCAGTCTGAAGACGCTTCAAAAAGCGAAAGATGCTGGGGGACTAGAATTGCCAAACTTTTATTATTACTATATTGCCAACAGAATAAAGTATATTCATAAGTGGTTCAACCCTAGCCCACATGATGTA
This sequence comes from Nelusetta ayraudi, assembly GCF_046127955.1. Taxonomy (NCBI): domain Eukaryota; kingdom Metazoa; phylum Chordata; class Actinopteri; order Tetraodontiformes; family Monacanthidae; genus Nelusetta; species Nelusetta ayraudi. The sequence goes on from NW_027466095.1 coordinate 3,897,856, forward strand.
TCCTGGCATGTCATAGAACAAGCCTATTGTGGTGATATTCAGTTAGCAGACTTGCCATTTATCAGCACACCAAAACACCACAGCTGCATGAAAAGCGTTAATATAAGTCACTCTCTGACGGCTTGGATGGAATTTCTGAAAATCACAGGTTCTTCCCTTCTCCCGTGTGGTCGTATGCCCATCTGGAACAATCCTGATTTACTACAAAATAAAAAAGCACTTAACTTCACACATTGGGCAGATAAAGGTATAACTCACGTAAAACACATAAGAGAGAATAATAATTTTAGACCATTTCAAGAGCTTGTGACACAGTTTGGAATTAACAGTAGTTGTTACTTAGAATACATGCAAATTAATTCCATAATTAAGAAAAAATTCAAACTTGAACAAACACACATGGAGGTCTCTCCGGCTGTACAGTCGGTCCTTAATTTCTCACCTCCTAAACTACTTTCCAAGATATATAAAATCCTTACAAACACAGATCGCAACTATTTCTATCCCCATTGTTAAGTGGGAAAGAGACCTGTCTCTCCAGCCCCACTCTAATTTCTGGAGAACAATTTGCCTGAACACCTTTTCACTGATAAAACAACCTAATCTACAATTAATACATTTTAAAGTACTCCACAGGATCCACTACACTGGACAGCGGATGTTTCAGATGGGCATGACCGCCACTCAAACCTGCTCACACTGCACAGTTAATGTTCCAGATAATTACCTACACGCTGTATGGCATTGCCCACAAGTAAATAAATTCTGGCACATAGTATGCAATGATCTATCAGCACAGGTCGGTTACACCATCACAGCCACTCCTTCTTTTTGTCTCTTAGGGGACCTCAGTGATATCACCTCAGATAAGGCAGAATCTCCCTGGCTCTGGGCCGGGGGCCCCCCTGTTGGTAGGGGGGCTGGTCCGTCCCTGTGTCTGGGAACTGGCGCTGGATCGTACGCGGTGGGGTCACATGCCTGGGGTGGGGCTGCGCGGCCGGCGGCTACCGCTCCTGTGTGCGCGGGTGGTGCCTTCTGCCCCACCTTCGCCCTCCGTCTCCCTGGTCGCTGCCGCTGCCCCGGGGCCCTCAGGCGGTGGGGGGTGGCCCCCCTTTGGCTCCTGGATCCCTGTGGTGTCCCCGGCCCCGATGTCGCTGAGGGGGCGCCCTAACCGGGAGTCCCCCCTGGTCACATAATGGGTGTATTTATTTATTTATTTATTTTATTTTTTATTTATTTATTTTTTTTATTTAATTTATTTATTTATTTATTTATTTCCTTCTGTTTTGGGGATTTGTGTCTTGGGCGGTCGCTTCTGGCCGGGCGCCGCGGGGGACTCGATATGGGCGGCGACCGGGTCCCCGGTGGGCCTCCCCCCGGTGCGGTCTCCTCGCCCTTGCATGGGGCACCGACTGCACCCTCGTTGGCGAGGACCTGGCCCCCACGCAGCCAACGACCCACTGACATTATCACTAGGGCTTTGGATGAGGGTCTCCATCGGCCGGCCACCGCTCCATCCGAGACCCTCTCCAATTTTAATAGCATTATAGACACTTAGGGCCTGGGGGGGGGGGTTCGTGCACTGCGGCCGCCGCCCTGCTCAGCAGCAGTGTGGTTGCCCCAGGGCCTTACCACCCTTCCATTTTAAACGCACCATAGTCCAACACACCAGCAAGTGCACATATACACACACTGACACTCCTACACACAGTGGGGTCGGCCTGCTAGTGGGGGCTGGACCCGATATCTTTCCCACCCTGGATGGGCCCTGTGCAGTCCGGTGCCCCCGACGTGCGAGACCGGCTGGGCTTATGGGGACCTTGCCACTTGTGTCCCCTGGCGCCGGGGGGTCCCGGGGCGGTGGGGGTGGCTGGGGGGTGGAGGGGGCCGGTTGATGCGCCATACTGGGTCCGTAGGGGGGGGGGCCTCTGGGTGCCCGGGCCTGCCTTGGGTACCGATCCTCCCGGTGGGTGAAGGGGCTGGGTCCTGTCATGGGGATGAGTCTGGTCTTGCTTGCCCTGGGGGGCCCCCGTCCGGGGGCCGGGCTCTGCTACCTGTCCGCCCTGGGTGGTGTCCCTTCTCCTTGGGGTATCTGCCTCCCTGTCATCCTTCCCTGGCTCCTCGTGGGGCGGGTGCCCTCTGGCCCGGGGGCCTGCTGCTCCGGGCCTCTTCCTGGCCGGCTTTGCGGCGGGTATGCCCTGTCCGGGCCCCCCCCGGCTCGTCGCTGGCGTGGGGCGGTTGCGACCTCGGAGACCGCACTAATTGGCAGCCTACTTCCAGTGACGTACTTAAACACACCCATCCCCACATTCAGGTACACACACACACACACACACACGCAAACACGCACACACACACGCAAACATGCACTCACACACAAATATACACAAGCGCGGGTACACTGTTGTACACTATTGCATAGCTTATTGTCTTATTTATCCATGAGTAGATTATTATCATCGTTATTATTACTATCAACATTATTATTATTATTATTACTATTATTATTATTAACGGTGCTATTATTATCATCGCTATTATTATTAACATCACTGTATGAACTCGCATGTATGTTTGTATGGGTATATATGCACTATCTGACAATTAGCTATGCATATTTACGATCTGTTTTGTTCTCTTTTAACACAATTGTATATTGTTGCCAGTTGCCTCCTCTACTCCTCTCTCTCTCTATCCCTCTCATCATTTCATCATCCTCATTTCCCCTCTCTACTCACCCCCCTATCTATCCCCCTCAGTCCGGTCATGGCCAGAATGTCACCAAGAACATTATAATAAAACCACTGAAGAGGTAGCTCCTGAAACCACCCACGTGGCTCACACTCTCAAGATCTACCTCTGAGAATAAAATCTGTCAGCCATCATAGACATTCAGAGACACTTCTGCTTGTCATTATGGCCAGACCGGACAAGGGGGAAAAACACAGAATTTCCTGTTGCTTAATACCGATAAAACTGAGGTCATTATATTTGGATCGCGAGAGAGGAGGGACAGAGTCTTTGATGGACAAAGTGGTCTATTTGGTACTACACCCAGTTCTACTGTGCGGAACCTTGGAGTCACTTTTGATCAGGACCTGACCTTTAATTCTCATATACAGAATGTAGGGAGGCCAGCTTTCTTCCACTTAAGAAACATTGCCAAAATTCGAAGTTTTTTGTCCTTCAAAAATAATAATCCATGCTTTTGTCAGTCTAGGCTAGATTACTGTAACTCGGTACTAGCAGGATGCCCAAATTCATCCCTTAGGACATTACAGTTAATCCAAAACTCTGCGGCACGATTGTTAACCGGAACTAGAAGGAGGCAGCATATTACTCCAATCTTAGCTTCCTTGCATTGGCTGCCAGTCAAATTTAGAATTGAATTTAAGATTCTAATTTTAATTTACAAAGCTCTTCATTCTCAGGCTCCTTCTTATATTAGGGAACTAATTGAACTTTATCATCCTCCAAGAGCCCTTCGCTCTGAGGATTCAGGTCTTTTAGTTCTCCCAAAAATTTCTAGAGTTAGGTCAGGAGGTAGGTGTTTCAGTTTCCTGGCACCTTTATTTTGGAATCATCTTCCAGCCTCGGTGAGGGGGGCAGACAGTTAGTTTATTTAGGAGTAGACTTAAGACTTTCCTTTTTCTTAAAGCTTATAGTTAGACTCCATCCACTGTCAGTTAAGCTGCTGTAGGCTTACGCCGTGGAGGGAGATCTTTCGCTCCCGTTACAGGGATCGTTGCTCTGTGCAGGCGGAGCCTCTATCACTCTCCTCACCCAATCAATCTTTTACTCTATCTACTCTGTCCAAGCTCTCATTATGCTTTGTACAGTATGCTCGATATGCATGATACTGCCGCAGTCTTTGTGTCCCCGGCAGGTGATGACCACTGCGCCAGGAGCTGGATTGTGCTGTCCTGGGGGTCTTGGTGTCATCGCTTCATCCCACCACCACGCTTAGGACCTGGACTTGTCCTATCGGCAGATTGTCCATCGAGCTAGGCTCTTGCCTCCCAAAGCATGGACACTTACACTTACATTCCACATGGACAGCAGCCTTGAATTATTTCCTATTCTTTGTGTTTATATCCGTTTTGCCTGGTTGGTGTATCTGTTTTTCACTCTGTCCTGTCTGCCACCCTGGCTCACTCTGCTCCTTTCTCTCTTTCTCTGTCTCTCCTCTTTTCTGTATTTCACCCCAACAACTCATAGGCAGATGATGGCCCTCTGGAGTTTGGTTCTGCCCTAGATTTCTTCCCACAGGGGAGTTTTTCCCAGCCACTGTCGCATCTTGCTTGCTCCGGGGGCCCAGTTGGTTCTCTCTGATTGTATAAAGCGCTTTGAGACGCCTTTGGTTGTGATTTAGCGCTGTAAAAATAAGTTTATTATTATTATTATTATTATTATTATTATTATTATTATTATTATTATTATTATTATTGTTTATCAATGTGGTGAAAAGCACGTCTGTCCCAAGAAGAGGTGTAACATCTGCGGCGTGGAGCTAAAGAGCGGAGACGGCGGGGAGGGGGAGGACTTTGAAGGGCATCTTTGTTACATCCAGCCTCTGGGTCCCGAGAAACGAGCCGAAAAAAATCATAGTTTAGGACTTTGAGACCTTCGTAAATTCGAAGCAGGTGCACGTCCCTTTTTTGGTGTGCACCTTGTCTCTGGATTGCAAAGAGTGATTTGAGGCTCACGGTCTAAACTGCATTGACCGGTTTGTGAAGCATTTTAGACAAAATAGTTTCAAGGGGGCCACTTTCATTGCTTATAACGCCAGAGGGTTTGACGGGTATTTGATTCTGCAACACATGATGAGGCTGGGTCTGACCCCCTCTTTAATCATGCGGCGCAGTAAGGTGCTCCAATTTGTCGAACCCGACTTTCATTTAAGGTTTATCGATTCCCTCTTTCCTCACTATGCCCCTCACTCACTTTCCAAAGGCTTTAGGTTTCACCGACAAGGCCAAGGGCTTCTTTCCTCACAAATTCAGCTCCGAGGACCGTCTGCATTACGTGGGGGCTTACCCCCAGCCGGTCGACTACGATGTCGGGGGGATGTCGGAGGACAAGCGGAGGGGATTTTACGACTGGTATGGGACGGTTTTGGGGGGTGTTTTTGATTTTGAAAAAGAAGCTTTGCGCTACTGTCGAAATGACGTTGAGATCCTCTGGGAGGGGTGTGCGCGGTTCAGAAAGCAGTTTATTCAAGACACCGGCGTTGATCCGCTGAGTTGCGTGACCATAGCCTCAGCGTGTATGAAGGTGTTTCGTACCAAGTTTCTGACAGCGGGCACTCTGGCCATCCCCTCGCCCACCAACTACAGCCGCCAGTGCAAGAAATTTTCCCGAGCCAGCATTCAGTGGCTGGAGTGGGAGAAGGCAAAGGGGTTTAAGTCACATGGAGCATGCGCTAAACACAGGAGAGAGGAAAATAGGGCCCTACTATGTAGACGGCTATGCCGAAATTGACGGTGTCGGGTGCACTTGGGAATTTCAGGGGTGTTTTTTTTTCACGGTTGTACGTTGTGCTATCAGCCCGATGACGTCTGTCCCTTGAGAGGCGTACCCTTTGGCGAGTTGCACGCCGCAGGCGAATACAAAATGCAGATGTTGAAATCGGTGCACAACCTGCGAGTGACGGAGATGAGGGAGCACGACTGGACGGAAATTATGAAAACAGACCCACAAGTTAAACACTTTCTCAAAGTCTTTAACGTTCCAGAGCCGCTCGAGCCCCACGATGCCCTGTACGGTGGGAGGACGTGTCCTTTCTGGCTGAGGTACACGCAGAGCCCCAATGAATCTGTGCATTATGTAGACTTCACATCTCTCTACCCCTTTGTTAACTGTTACCGCCAGTACCCACTGGGGCATCCTGAAATCATACGCGGCGACTTTAAAGACCCCAGCGAATATTTCGGTCTGATTAGGTCCCAAGTTTTTCCGCCTAGAGGTCTCTATTTCCCCAATCTGCCTTTCAAAACCCCCTGCGGTAAGCTGGTGTTTACATTGTGCCGCTCATGCACGGTTGAAAATAATCAGCTGAGCTTGTGCGCTCACAGCGATGCGGAGAGAGCCTTGGCGGGGTGTGGGTGACTGTAGCCTAGCGTAAGAGCCTTGTTAAACTCCTCAGAGTGGGTGAGATTACGGAGGTGTGGCATTTTGAGCATCGGAGCGAAGACCTTTTCCAGGGCTACATACATACATTACTCAAGGGAAACCAGGAAGCCTCGGGCTACCCGCCCGATGCCGTAGACCCAGAGAGCCGTCAGAAATACATAGAAGACTATAGCGAGCATCAGGGCATTCTGCTGGAGGCTGACAAGCTTCAATGCAACCCGGCCCGCACACAGGTGGCCAAACTTTGTCTCAACAGTTTGTGGGGAAAGTTTGCGCAGAAAACCAACTTGGTTCAGACGTCGATCGTCAAAGACCCCGACCAGTTTTTCAGCTACGTGTTTTCCAGTAAGCACAAACTGCGACACATTTCATTTCTCAACGATGACGTAGCCATGATCCAGTGGACCTACACGGAGGGTTGTGTGGTGCCTCCGGGTCGCAGTAATAACCTCTTTGTCGCAGCCTTTACCACAGCGCATGCACGTCTCAAGCTGTACGATTGTCTGGAGCGGCTGAGGGCTGAGGGCGTGCTGTACGTGGACACGGACAGCCTCATTTACGCTGTGAAAGAGGGAGAGTCCCCCCTTCCTTCCGTCCCCCCCTTGCGATTGGGTAAACTTTAATAGCGTGAAGGATCTGGTCAGAGGTTTTTTAAGTGAGTCCACCGAGACTGTTATACCGACCCCTCAGCGTAACATTACCCGCAACAAGAACACGTTCGAGGTTAAAAACGTCACTTTTCACAAAAGGTTTAGAGTGGTGTTTGATAAAAGACATATTTTTGCCGACGGCACAACTCTGCCCTTTGGTTATTGAGTTTTTTTTGTTTGTTTTTGTTTCTTTACCGACGTGTTTTGTCAAGATTGAGACTGTGTTTTTATTTTGTTTTCCCTGTTGTCACCAAAACAAAAAAAAAAGAAAAAGAAAAAAAATGGAAGAAGTTGATTTTGAACCGAGACTAAGAACTCCTTTTTCGTGTCTGATCGTGGGGCCCAGCGGGTGCGGTAAAACCTATTTTGTTAAAAATGTTTTGCAAAACTGCAAGCGTACAATGGATGTTGTGCCGGAATTGCAGAAAATGAATAAAAAAAAGATTAAATTTGTCCCGGTCAGAGTCATCTGGTGATTCTGGAGGACGTCATCTTTCAAGCCTCGGAGCACTCCAACGTGGTAAAAATCTTTACTCAGTACAGACATCATAGAAATATGAGCGTCATGATGCTGACGGAGAATGTGTTTCATCAAGGAAAATTTTGCAGCTTTATCAGCTTAAACGCCAATTATGATATTATTTAAAAACCCTCGGGATAAATTGCAAATCAAAACTCTGGCGCATCAAATTTTTCCTACGCAGAATTTTTTGTTTTTGAAAAGTTTCGATGGCGCAGTCAAAGAAGCCCACGGTTATTTAGTCCTAGATCTAACGCCTTCGTGTCCAAAACGCTACAGAGTGAGGTCGGGGCTGCTGCCTCACGAGCACGAGGCCGTCTACCTTCCCAAAACCTAATCTGAAATACTCCAGCCAAAACAACGCCAACATGCCCGCAGCCTCAGCCTGAATAAAAAGAAACGCCCCCTTATTGCGAGCGCTCTCACGCTTCGCCTCTGAAGACATTCTGACCTACAGCTCGCCGGACTTTGTCCACGCTCTGTGCGAGTTGGCTTTAAATCTGATAAAGGGTAACATCCCCCTGTCGCCCGAACACTACAAAAAACTGAAGTGTCAGAAAAAGATCCTCAGACTGCTGTCCGATAAGGGGCTGAAGCAGAAGCGAACGGCACTCAAGAAGCAGGCGGGAGGATTCAGCCCTCCTCTGCTGGCGGCGGCCGTCCCAATCTTGGGTGACCTTTTGGGTGGTCTCGTCAGGAGATAGACGGGTCATCGTTAAAATGAACAATGCACGTAAAATGTTTTTGGTGGCTCCCCATCAACTGACCGAAATGACTCTGACCATCAGACAGACGGCCGAAGATGATTTAGACGACAAAATGAGAGCCATACTAGACAATCAGAGTTTGAGTTCTTACGAAAAAAAAAAAAGTATGATGCTCTACTTCAACGTTCTGACACTACTCAAACAGGGTGATATGGAAAGAATACGTTCGTCCGCTTCAGCGGATTCCTCAAATTCCACAAATTCCTCACAACCAACCCCGCCCCCACAGGATAAAGACAAAGATCAATTGGATGCGGTTGCTGGAGAGACCTTGGAAAGTCTACCCGCCCGTGTTCGCGTGAAAGGTTCGCACATGTTGGATCTGCTCAAACACTCGACCTCGTCTTTCAAAAAGCCGCAACATGTCCCGTTGGGATGGAGTTCTTTTTTACACCTGCTGGCCGACCTCAACACCCCGTCTTCTATGATCCACAACAAACATGCGCGACAACAGTATCAGCGTCTCAAAAGCGGTTTGTTCAAGGAGGGGGAGGAGGAAGAAGAGGAGAAGAAGGAGTCCGCTGCGGAAAAGAGAAGAACCAAAAAGAAAATGGTCTTATCCCCCCAGTGGATTAATTTTTCACCCTGATGTCAGTTCAATTAAAAACTGACAAATTTCAGATTTTGTTCCTTCAATAAAAAGGCTTTATTTCAACACGACTCATTCTCAGTCTCGTTTTTGGTCATACATTTTGCCGCTTGTCACACAATCACTAAATATCCCCCGACCCTAGCGTCCGCCCATCACACAAACAATAGCAATCTCGAAACATTTGTAGCGAACACACGTTTTGTCTGAGAGACGGCGATCGACGGGTACGGTTGCGACGTCGTGAGTTGAGACGTCTGACAAAAGCCGCTACCGCAGCATCATTTATTGTTGGGTCACCGTCTTGATACAAATCCAGCACTTGTGCGTAAGACAGTCCGCGGGCTCGCTGACAAATGTAAAACACGCAGTGTTGCCCACAGGTTGTAGAGAGAGCGTCTTGCAGGTGGCGGTCGTGGTACCATACTCTGTTTTCTGTTTTCCAGAAAGCGCAGGATGTCGGTGGGGTAATGGGAAAAGTTTGGGGGGGAAACCGAAAAAGGAGGCCTCCCCGTTCTCTTCCAGCGCCAGCGCCAGCGCTCACCCGGCCTGTGCGCAGGATGTGTGTTCACGATAAAGTAGGCGGGGAGCTGCTGAGCGAGCGGAGCTGATCGCACGCCCACACTCCTTGAAACCCCGGTAAATGATTCAACAACTTTTCGAACTGAAAGTTGTTCATTTTTTTCTTTTTTTTTTAATTAAGTAATTTTTTTTTTTTTTCCTCTCCGGAGGTCTCCGAGAGTAATAGTCGTTAAATTCATCTCTGTTGATGCGCAGAGACAGATCTTTGAGATGTCTCCCCGTGGCCGAAAACATGTTGTAAAACTCTCGGACAGAATTCCTCCTGTCGAAATTTGGTTGGAAAGCTTTGGAGGGCACCTGTCAACTCCATGGTTGTACTAACCATTTTCTCCACAAGCTTCAAAGACAACAGGTCATTTCGTATTAATGCAGCGTATGCCAATATAGCTGTCAATCATAAACACGTAAGCGCCATTTCAGTTTAATTATGACTTTATTGCATCTAACTGATTCTCCCCTCTTAATATCCCTCCCCTCAAGCTGCATGTATGTCTTTTCCTCACTTCATTTCTCTCTGGTAACAATGTTCACCATGACAGATCGCAAAGATGTTTGTTTACATATGCAGTTGTAGTGCCGCATCTGGGCCTAATCTTCTTTTCACAGGACAATAGGAATTTATTGCAGCACGGCCTTCCGATGAACCACGTTGGGAGGACGCAGAGGTGGTACCCGATTGGCTGTGATGCGACTCTTCTGATGATCAGATCTCATTTGGGGTCAGGAGAGACCGTAAAATACCCACTTTAGGAAAACACTTTCCCCACAAATCACAGGGGGGAGTCAGTCCAAGGGGACCTGGCGCCAGGAACGAGGGGTCCTGCTTGGAACTATCCCCAGAGTTTACGACTCTTATCTGCTCCAGGACATTCCTCAGCTTTGAACAACAACACCAGATGTTCATGAAGGACTCACATTTGCAAAATGTTAAAAACTGTATTTTCTTCTCCACAGGGACACTTCAAACTCACGTATTCACAATTGTTGTCAAAATTAAAGCACAAATGGACTTTGAATGGTTTCCCTAGCTCAAGGTTTGGCCAACCCAGGATTCCATCCTGAAGGAGATCTGAGTACAATGGAACTTCAGGTGGAGCCACAGTGCCTTCAAGAGGCAGGAATAGGAAGTGCCTCTGGGGGGTTGATGTAGACTTGGACAAACATTTCATCAGTTTATCTCCCTCTGCGTTACACAGTTAATTCTTTCCTTCCCACATTTCACTCTCATTAGGGTTACAACTATGGCACACTCGTGTCTTAGCTATCTCTAGCATTACACACACACACACACACACACACATATATATATACACACATATACACACACATACATATATGTATATATATATATACATAATATAGATACATACACTCATACGTTGGTAATCTGTGTTTCATGTCTATAGTTATGTCGGCAAAAATAAAATAAAGATTTGTTTATGCCTTTGTTACCCTGTTTCATTAAAATCTCATTTTCAGGTATGTGTGTTTAGATTAGGTTTATATATATGTTGATATATGTGGTACTTTATAATTAAGACGGTTCAATATGCTTGTAAAGATAATGTCGTTTCTATCTGCTTAGTTATTTCGTTTTCGTTCTTCCCTTCTTCTTAAGGTTGTCCCAGTTCAAAAAAAGGGGCTATGTGATTGTGTTTATTCATCCTGTGCTTGTTTCAGTCATTGTCGGTTTTATTGGTTTATTGATTTATCAGCAACGAAACCTACACTACATACATGCTCATCATACGCAACTAGTATAGGCGGACCTACCAGTTTTAGGGTCTGAACGGCCTCTTCATTGGCTCTCGGAGAGTGGGATACCGCCCCCGTCCCGAAACTTTAAGCTAGTGAATTTCACTCTGCCGTTCAGAAATTTCTCATCCCTCGTTTTGTGAAGGTCTTGTTTTCGTTTGTTTTCCCTCTCGTACTTTACTTCGTTTTTGTCGTAATTGTTCGTTTTTGTTTAAATCATTTTTGCGTCGGCATTAAGCCAACTTTTTGCTCAATTTAAGCGGCAGCTGACAGCCCTGAGACTCGCTCCGAGATCGCTACTTTCATTTTAATTTTTACCTTTTTCAATTTTTCCTTCCACGATCTCGAGACCGATTTGTCATTTTTCCTTTATCTGTTTTTAATTGGCTCAACGTCGCGCCTTCGAAGTAACCGAGTAGTTCGTTTGATCGCCGCACTTATCTCGGATTACGCAAAGAAGAGCGCACGTCGATGCTGAACTGCCAGTGAAGACATCTCCCAGACAACAGCAGAACGGGCTTCCAGCGTCTGAGCTTGGTGCGTCCATCTGAGCTCCCTGCGCGCTGCCGGACCCGAACGGCCCAGTAAGATCTCCCAGGACCACCTTAGAGGACCATCAAGCAGCGATCTCCCAATCACCTGCCGGCCGACGCTCATCCAACGTAAGCCTCGTCACTCGCTTTTGTTCTGAAGTCTGGTATGCATCATAATAAATTTAGTCTTAAATTCTAAAGCCCGTAAACAGTCTGGTTGGCTGTTCCAACAGCCGACAGGTCATCATTTTTCTTTCCCTTTTATTTTGCTACTTTAAGTCTCAGTTTAGGGTCCGTTTCCAGTCACACACGCACCCACATGTCCACACAACACACACGCACAACACGCATAGATACCTTTCGTTGCTGGTGGTGTTTTGTGGTCATTTTGTGTCATACTGCCTCGTTTAAACTGTTTGGTGTTTGTTGAAATAAATGCATATTGAGCCTGACGTCGTCGTTTGACTGGGTTATTAAAGTGTAGTTCAAATCCCTGCGCAATCTCCCAAACTCACCGTTAAGGTGAAACGGTACTGAGACTGATTCTAGTGTTTCTTGCTCACACTAACAACCAAGAGCAGGTGGTGCTCCGTAAATTTTCATATCAAATATTCTTTCCTCTGTTCTGAGTCGGTCTGTCCGTGGGAGCAGGGACGGCGTCACGCCTCCTCCCTGTCCCCTCGGAGTCCCTCTAGCGGTCAGAGTAAGAATTGCATGTAGAATCCATGTTTATATATTTGGCATTCCGTTTCATTCCTTAGGGAGTTTGATCGTTCAAATTAAACAATCCTCCTCCCTCCACTACAAACTGGTGCCCCGTGTGAGGCGGGTGTAGACATATTTGAACTACTTATATTTAATAAAACAGTCAAATAATAACAGAGTGCACATCCACAGTTTGTTTTCCTGCCGCGGAAACCTGGCTGGTTCCCCTCCTCAGTCACTGACTGACGCATCCCCTCTCCCGAGTTGTCTGTGGGCTGATCAAAGCGACACCCTGCTGCTTTATTTGTTTAAGGAGACGAACGCTCTGTTGTGCCTTTGTGTTGTGTTGAATAGTCGAACGTGGTCGTATGCTTTGAGTACTCACGAGCCGATCACGTATTTAAAAACTTGCGCGTTAAAATTAATTTCCGGAACGAGGCGGGCTTTCCGTCGCTGCTGCGCTGTGCCAGAGCACGGAACCGCGCTGTTCTGACGCGATTTTCGCCTGCGCGCTGCCAGGAAGATTGCGGACAGACAGAAACCCCTGGCTTCTTGACTGGATTAGCTACCCAGATCAGTTGACGGCTGTGTTACAGTTATAGGGGATACAATTGTTGCCACCCGCGCGCGAAGCGCATTATTTAATGTTGTCCTGAGACGGACAATTAGGTTTATCAACAAATGCTGGTTGAATTTCTGCTGATCAGACTGCGGCTTTGAACACGGAGTTATGAGTGGGTGTACTGAAGAGAGCGACCGTTCCCTTCTTCAACCCCTAAAAACTTAAAGTCAGCTGCAGGAGCTGCCTCCGCTGTGTCCGTGACGCTACTGAGCAGAAAGTGTCGAAACATTTTGGGTCCTTCAGAGGGGAGGAGCCAAAACGCCTCCTCTCACATGCCCCCTTCTTCTTCTCTTCCCCTTTGGCGAGATAGGAAGTATTACTCCCTCTAGTGGTTGACTTGGTTAACTGAATCTGGATATTGGAATTTTTCCAGTTTTTCCTTCTTCCTCCTTTCAAGACTGGCATGAACGAAAGTAAATAAGAACCAAGAAGGTTGCTATTTGCTAAGCTAACTGTCAAGTTATATATATCTCGCATTGAACAACAAAGCAACTAGTTATAATCAAATAACCACACTAACTGCAATGAGTTTAACCAATTAACAATACTTTTAGCAAGTAAGCTAATTATACTTTAACTGTCTCTTTGCAAACAAGTCATTACCATTTCTCTTGTTTGACAAGCATTTAGTTGTTAATCTCAAGGTCTAAACCTCTTCCGTTGATGTTAACCCAATGCTGATGACTGATTGAATGGTTGATCGAGTTTCAAAATCGAAATAATTCCTGCCTGTCCAAATTAATTGACTGTCTTTATATATTGCAACCCCTTTTATAGATTTGCATATATAAAAATCCTCGCATGACCCTTTTTGCTTTGTGCTCTAGACCCTTGCAAACTAACCTCATTCAGTAATTTTATATTCCTCTTCCCCCTTCTGGTAATAGTAATTATTGCTACTTTCGCTTGTTGCCCTTCCTTCCTAGCCTTTTGGGTTTGCCACTTTCAATAATTACTCCTCTTGTGTTTTCCCCACTTCGGCAGTCAATTAAATTTCTCTTGTAATAATTTTCGTGTTGCATGAAAAATTATTTCTGAACTGGTTACTAATTCTTGCTTGAAAGGAAATACAGAGGAAAACAGACAATTCCTTGACCAAGTCAAACATTTTATTTACCTTCAAAAAGAAAGAACAAACAAAACATGGATGGCCCCCAGGCCCAGTCTCATGACAGCCTGATAAACCCCCTTGATAATGTTGACACCGCACTTGGTGAATTGACCTCAAAGCTGTTACCTGGTTTTGCAGAAAAAGTTTCCACCTCCCCAATAAAGGATGTGGAACAAGCCATGGCTGATGCTATCTGCCAGGCCCTCACTGAAAGGCTGGGGGATGCACCTCGACATGCATTGTTGGGTAAAATGGCGATTCTGTTAGCAACACAGCTCAAGGAAGCCGATCGTTTGGTCGAAAAGGTCCAAGGCGAGATGGAGATGCAAAAACACAGAGCTAGAACCGCTGAAGCCCGTTCTCAGGAGTTGGAGCTTGAGGTAAGAGATTATCGGGCCCAACTCGGCAACTCAAAGGAGTGAGCAGGTGAAGCGCAGGTAAGACAGAAGGTAACAGAGCTCGAGCAAACAAGCCGCGACCGTGACCACAAAATGGCCGACTTGGTGGACAGGTTCCAACAAGTCAACAACCGCTTCAATGACACCTGTGATGACCTCACTTCCGCCAGAGAAGAACTGGCGGAATTAAATTCAAAACTGAAGGCTTCAGAAGAGAGCTGCACGAGAGCCCAAAATCGCCAGCAAGAGCTGCAACGGCAACTTGACAAAGCTTGTGGCGAAAAGGAAAGAGCACTACAACTCCAGCAGCATGCAGAACTGGAGCTACGAACAATAAAGGAGGAGATTGAGTCGTCCCCCCAACCGGGCCTGGTTAATCCCGAACCTCCAAGCAATGTTCAGCGAAACCAGCCCAAAAACCCTACGCTCCCACAACAACCTCCACCAACCGCGGGGTACGCTTCCTACTCCAAACCCTGGCTTCGTGGAAGCCCCATACGAGGTAGAGAAACCTCCACTCCCAGATCGGCCCCAAGGTCCCGAACGTGGTTGGGACCCAACGATAGGGACCTGGACAAAATCGCCCGAAACATAAGATTTGAGCCCCGGGCTGGGTCCACCTATAACACACAAGGCTACCTCAACGATATTGAATACTACCTCAGGAAGTTCCCCGACGCAACGATAGATGATAGGATCTACCTGATCAAAGGAACCTCTAATCGTGAGGTAAGTATGTTTATTGAGCGCCAGCCCGAACACACCAAGCAGAATTACGATCTGCTCGTTCATGCCCTCATTGATGAGTTCTCAAGTCCCCTCTCCCAATCTGGCTTGACGGCTGCCCTCACAATCAAACAGAGCAGACAAGAAAACCCCTTAGCTTATTACCATCGGCTAAGAGAGGCTTATTTCGGCCAGACAAACACACCGGGAATGGAGGAGGATGTGAATTGCAAAACACTTTTCATACAAAACCTCCATCCCACCACTAGTCACCACCTCGGTGTGACTGCCTGCCCGCAGACACTTACAAGCAGGGCATTGCGTGATCTTGCCTTAAGAGGGTTCGTGAAACAGAAACAAACCACAACAAGAGGAGCAGAACCCCATGTCCTGAATGTCGACTCCAAACCGCCCTCGATGGAGTTAGAGGGTGCTGCAGTAGGAACATCACGAGCCCCTCCCGCATGGTCAAATCCTGGCCCCAAACCAGGGAAATACCAATCCAACTCCTTCCAACACTTTGAACGCTCTGACCGAGGGTACAACCGAGCCCCGCGGTCAGACAGGGGTCGGGATCAGACTAGGTTTGAACAAAAACCCCATTACCCCGATTCCCGCCAAGTGAGGTTCCGAGCCGACCAAACGGACAACCGCCATCGCCGTGATGACAGAGGTCACGACCGGCAAGGCCCCCGAACAGCTCCTTTTCAAGGTAGGGCCCCACGTAATCAAAGGCCTAGTAATCCATCAAAAGAAGATAACGAGGACATTCCTGCATCAGACGAAAATGATCAGTCTGGTTTAAGTGCAGACGACCTTGCGATGATTCAAGACATTGTGGAGCGTCTCCGCAGGACCAAAAAGGACCGGAAGAAAGAGAAGCCTAAAATCCTGACTCTCACTTCTTTAACGGGCAAAGAACCCAAGTCCCCTGACGCACCGCTCTCAATGAAGGAAGTAGGACACAATGATCCTCCTGAGCCACCTCGAGTGACTCCAGACCGAGCGCTGGCTGATGAGGACCCAACCATCGAACTGCTTGACGAAGACAGTGAGGACTCTGATACAACGGCTATCTTGGTCGTTCAACTGGATTTGGGCGACACCCCCTCCTGAGAGAGCGCACTCATAGCCCACGGCGAGCCGCCTGTACAGCGGTTCCTAACGGATCTCACGGAGAAGGGTTTCGCACGCAAGTTTTACTGGTCTACGACGCTGGAAAGGAGTCTCGAGCACGAGGCACTTCTTGATACGGCTGCAGACATCACTCTAATGTCGGCACAACTTTTTCAGAGGCTACAGTCCCTGACCAAGTCAGCCAAACATAGCTTGAAATTACAACGCTGTTATCTTGAAGTCCAACCATACTCCTCGACCGCTACCACTTTGGACTCCTTGGCGTTAATTCATTTCACCATTGGACCAATGACTTTGGTCCACCCGGTGTACGTGTCGTCCCTTAACTCCATCCCACTCCTCATTGGCAAAGACCTCCTTAACCGCTTTGAACCCCTGATCGACTTCAAACGGTTGAAGTTTTGGGCCCAGGTCCGACAACCTCTGCCTTTCATCCCTCCTAGAACCACTGACATGCATTGTTACGTTCTGGAGGCGGAGGATGGGAACAGTCCCACATCCCTTGTCCCTTCACCACCAACGGTGAAGGACTCGAACGGCTTCAACTTGGCAGAGGCTTTCTTATGTACACTGGTGGATTCCCCCAAGGGAGGTGTCTACTCCCCGAGGGTGGAAAACGGCATCAACCTTGAAGGTGCGAAAGTCACTGACGCTGTTCTTGCTCTTTGGTCAGAAAAATCGGCTATTAGCAGTGTAAGACAGTCAAATCCACATCCTGAAGTGTTTTCTGTAACAATGGAAGTTCTTCAAAGACGGGGGTTACAACTGTATCAATCTCACCTATTGTAATTAACTAACATGATTTACAAGTCGCGGGAAAGGAACCGCCGAGGGCCAAAAGGTATCTCCTTGTGTTTGTTGGATTTGCATTCAGGGACTGTCTCTGCCTTTTGTTTGGAACTTTCCTTTGAAATGTTATGAGTGTCAGTGCGAGAGGTATGAAGGTCTTGGTGATCTATTGTTGCTGTGGAAAATTACCCCTGATGACCAAAAGGTTCCCGAGTAGGAAGAGTAGATCTGATTTGAATCTTTTAAATATGCATTTTAGCAGTGTCTAGCTCTCCTTTTCCGGATCTCTCTCTCTCTCGATCGATTTGTTTACCATCATTTTTACACAACCGGTCTGTTACATTTTTGCTGCATTTTTACTCTGGACATCGCAATAAACTGGTATGTTATCCATTTCCCTTTAATATCAACTTGTTGAGACTTTTGTTCTATGTTGAGAATAATCTGACATTAGATGTTGAATAAGTCTTCAGTTATATGGTAGATTTATCTGAGTAATGCTAGTACTCTTTACCTCTGAGTTGAATAGAAAAGATTGAGTATAATATCTCAACCTAGATGTCTGGGCTGTTCTTCTATGTTAAGAAGGTCACTGAATGCTTTGTCTATATCTGCCATCACTGAACTAAGATAGGGATTAATCAGAATCCCAAAGACCTTAGTTATATGGTAAGTTTCACTGGACATTATTCAAACCCTTACCCAATCTTATCTGACCAACTCATTGGTTATCATGTTCAATAACCTCTGAATACTCCAACCCAGACATCTGGCTATTTTTCCATGTTTAATGAACAAACTGAATAGTTTTGTTAATTTATATAAGCCATCCCTGAACTGAAGACTGTCAGATCACGAGAATTTTATTATTATTGAGTCTATATTCTTAATTGTTAATCAAGTCTCTCTCAATCAAGATATAAAAGTAAAGTTATTATTGTCAAATGGAGTCAGATTAAATTAATTATTATGTACTTTACTTTGAAATCCTCACCTTGACACCGGAACGACGGAATACGTATTGGGGAGATATTACTATTTGTGTCTAGATATTTCCTCCCCTACAGCAGAAAAACTTTTGAGTCTCTGCTTCAGTCCACACCTGACTTGAAACTAGTAGAGAAAGCTTTCCGCTTCCCACTAGACCCAGCACCAAGATCCATGGCTGTCTCTCAGGGGGTCTGCAATTTAATGGTGCAGTGGGGTTCCAGATCCTTGAACCACCGTTTCTTGGTCCTTCCTGACGTGCTGCATGACATTTACGTAGGGACCGACCTCATTGTCCGACTCGGTGGTCAACTTGACACCATCAACAACACTCTTTGGTCTCTCAGCAAGACCAAAACAGATGACGCCCCTCTTGAACTCGCCGACTTGCCAGGTGTCGACAGCCTGTCATTACACCATACCGGCTAGGACGAAAGACGTGCCTATTCGCTTGAATATCTTGCCAGGTCAAACCCTTGATCACTCCAGAGCCTTCTTTCAGCCTTCACGAATGTTCAACAACCTTGGACTTTCGTTGGACGCCACACACATGGTGGACGTAAATTCTCGATTCACTTACTTGCTGGTGTAAACCAAAGTCCACGCCACTAGGGTGGCTGATCAGTGCAAATTTCCACGACTTTGAGTTGCGGGTCCCAGCGATAGGCCGCATACCATCGTCACTCTTTGGCGACACCGGGACAGACGTGGTACACACTAAACCTCTGGGCGCAATCACCCTGTTCTCGTTGATCGACCTTGACGACAACACAGTCTGTCGAGTTGAGATGAACGACACAAATGAAATGGTCGTTCAAGCCATTGAGAGGTTATCGCCTGATTTCCCCCAAGAATCAGCCCCAACCTCTCCAGCAGCATACAGTGCAACCGACAGCTGCAACAGTGTCAACTCGCCTGCAAATGAGAAAACCACCCCGGATTTTGCCTCGCAGGTAGACAAGGTGATTGCCGAAGCAGACGCTCTAAGCAGCGACGAGGAACGCGACAAACTCTGCAAAGTCCTCCTCAAATATGAGACATCAATCGCTCATGACTCTCTTGACTGCGGTCTGACTTCCCTCCATACTGTCCGCGTCCCCACGCCGCCTGGCGCGCCACCAACCTATGTGCGCCAATACAAAATTCCCTTGGCATCACATGGTCCAATACAAGAAATCATTGATGACCTGCTGGACAAAGGCATCATTTGACCCTGTAACAGCACCTATTCGGCCCCGTTGTGGCCGGTGCTCAAACCCAATGGGAAGTGGCGCTTAACCATTGACTACCGCAAGTTGAACCAGTAAATTCCCCTTTCCAGATGGCCAATGGCCTGGATCGAACAGGATCTTCCAAAAAAATCAAAAACGCGAAATTCTTTTCCTCTCTTGATATAGCCTCAGGCTTCTGGACCCTTCCAGTTCATGCTGAAGACCAACACAAACTGGCCTTCAACTTTGCGAACAGGCAGTACACATTCACTAGGTGCCCATTTGGGTATGCCAACTCTCCTGCAGAGTTCAACATCTTTCTAAACAAAGCTTGCGCCAATGCGGGCAGCCGAGGCACTTTGATTCCGGATGAGGATGTCATCGACGTAGATCAAACTCTCGATAAACACATTGAAGAAATCGACCATGTGTTGGGGCAACTCACAACTGCAGGTGCGAAAATCTCGCTTGCAAAGTGCCAGTGGGGTAAGACTGCAGTCAACTACGTGGGTCTTCTCGTGGGGTCAGACGGCGTGAAGCCCCAAGAAAGTCGCATTCAAGGTGTTGCCAACATCGAACCGCCTCAAAATGTGTCACAACTGCGCAGCTTCCTGGGAGTTTGCAATTATTCGCGGCAGTTCATCGAGAGCTATGCTGAAATTGCCAAACCTCTCACAGAGCTGCTGAAAAAGGACAGACCCTTTGTCTGGACGGATAGGCAACAACATGCAATGCAGGTTTTAAAAGACAAGCTGTGTGCAGCTCCTTGCCTGGCCTACCCAGACTACACAAAAGAATTCCACTTGGAGGTGGGAATCTCAGATTCATGTTTGTCTTGGTCATGTAATTGGTAAAGGCCCGCGCACAAACGTGTCGTGGCCTATGGTAGCAAAACCTTGCAGGCCCCAAAACTTAAATACAGTGACTGCGAAAAAGCACTGCTGGCTACGGTCTGGGCCTTCAAACACTTCTCTTCCTACCTTGGTGGCCAAAAGGTGATTGTTGAAACCCACCACCAACCGGTGACGTTTCCCAACAGCCAACGCATACGAGAAGGCGTGGTCACCAACGCACGCGTTGCCTCCTGGCTAATGGCCCTACAGAGTTACAACGTGGAAGTGCAATACGCACAAAATAACAA
The DNA here is from genome assembly GCF_046127955.1 of Nelusetta ayraudi. Classification (NCBI taxonomy): domain Eukaryota; kingdom Metazoa; phylum Chordata; class Actinopteri; order Tetraodontiformes; family Monacanthidae; genus Nelusetta; species Nelusetta ayraudi. The sequence continues at coordinate 3,918,211 of NW_027466095.1, forward strand.
AACCCCACTGGGTACGGGGTTGGCAACCTGTAGCCGATGCTTGAATGACGTCCCAGCCCCCAACATCGAACCTCTACCTGCCCAACCCCCGTCCCAATCAAACCCACACCATCACTACTTTGACGAAAATGTCTGTCACAACATGGTGACAGCATACGTGGACGGCTGTTCTTTCCATCAAGAAACTCAAGTCCGTGCCGGGGTGGGAATCGTCTGGGTCAATGACAAACCTTACAAGCCTCAAACCTTAAATCTCGGCTCGCAATCCTCCCAATACGCAGAAATCGCTGGCGTTCTCATTGTGCTCCAGAAAGCCGTTGCCAGCAACATTAAGTCGATTGTCATCTGCACAGACTCCAAATATGCACGCATGAGCTTCTCTGCTCATCTCTCTACGTGGAAGAGCAATGGGTTCATTACGGCCAACAAAAAGCCTGTCAAACACCAAGAACTCTTCCTAATCTGCGACCACTTGGTCGAGACGCAAGACATGCACATATTTTGGAAGAAAGTCAGGGTCCACTCTCGAGTCCCTGGCATCGATAAGAAACTCAACGATTTGGCTGATGCCATGGCCAAAAGGGGTGCAGTGGATGGCATCCCATGGCAACTTGACCCCGCTTCGGTTCCCACCCGCCCTCCTTCACCATCGCGGCTGTCACTCGTGCCCAAGCACGACATTATGATTGCACGGCGGATGCGGGTCCCACAGTGGTGTCCACCCTTCCCGAACTTAACGATTCTGATCTTCAGGTTCTTCAAGCTTCGGACCCCGCCATCAAAACCATGCTTTTGCATATCGCCGACCCTTCGGCCGGACATGTCACACCACAATTGCTTGACTCTGTGACTGGACTGAAGCCGCTGTTCAGGGCTAGAGCGTCCCTTCGTGTCGTCAAGGGCTTGCTCGTTCATGTCTCCGAGGTCCAACCTTCTCCTGCGTTCGTTGTACCCCGCAGCCACAGGGGGGTGATGCTGACGCACGCCCATGACTCCCCATGCACGGGACACAAAGGAACCAAAGCGACGTGCACAGCGCTACGACAGGTAGCGTACTGGCCGCGCATGGAAAAAGACGTGGCAGATTATGTCAAAGGATGCTTGGTCTGCTGCCAGTTCCAACCATCCAGACCTCTTCACCGCGCCCCGCTTCAGCGCAGGGGCATCTCCTTTCCTTGGTCGGATCTTCAAATTGACTGGGTGGGACCTCTAACCAAATCGACTAGAGGGAACAAATACTTCCTCACAGTCACCTGTGCTTTCACCAAATGGGTCGAGTGCTTGCCTGCCCCCAACGATACGGCAGAGACAACGGCCTACCTCTTGATGAATCACATCTTTTCAAGGTTTGGTCTACCTATCCAGGTTGATTCAGACCGGGGCACTCACTTTACGGCACAAGTGATGCAGCACTTGTGGCAACTGTTGGGGGTCAAAGCCAACTTTCACATCAGCTATCATCCCCAATCCTCAGGCCAGGTAGAACGGGCCAACCGAACCGTGGTCAGCATACTGAAGAAGTATGTTGCAAGCAACCACCAAGACTGGGACGTTAAACTCCCCCTTGTCCTGATGGCTATCAGGGCAACGCCCCACACATCCACGGGAGTCTCTCCTTTCGAGATGATGACTGGCAGGGAAATGACTTTGCCCCTGCACCTACTTTACAAACCTGGTGAAGCAAACATTGCCACGGCTTACACCACGCATCAGTATTCGACCGATCTGAACCAACATCTTCGAGAGACGTTTGCATTCGCTCAGAAGAACCTGAGCAAAAGCGTTGAAGGACGTAAAGCCTACTACGATAAAAAGGCGTCCTACGACGAGCTCGAAGTGGGGGACAAGGTGTGGTATTACGTCTTCGCCCAACCAGCCGGAGACCCCCAGGGGGGTAAACGACTGGCTCGGAAGTTCCTTCCCCATTGGGTGGGCCCATATCGAGTCACCGACAAACTCTCCTCCATCATCTATCAGATCAAAATGACCAGAGGTCAGAAGCAACCAAGCTTCAAATGGGTTCACCGCAATCAGGTCAGGCCACACAAAAGCCCCATGGGAATTGTAGGGGATGTCAGTATCCCAGATAAGGTTTAAAACCCAGAATAGTTCTTCTGTGCGTCCCAGGGGGCCCAATTTCCTTATCTTGTTTGTGTGTGAAATAAACCAATTGACTCGCTTGTGTATCGCCGTTTACAGATTTGAACCCAGCTAATGTTACATTCTCCCCAATAGGATGGAGTGGATTCTTGCCCTATTGACGCTCAGCCTGGTCCTCCTCACGGCCCAACCAGAGATCATAGAGCAGAGTCCGAGTTCTGGGATAGTCCTGAAGGATCAACCAGGACTCCTGATCACCAACTGCCGCTTACACACTCAAAAGGTGTTCGTAAGATTGAACCCCAAGGAGGTGTGCAGGCGAAATTTTCCCACCACCAACCAACAAACCAGTTGGGCCGGACGAAGGTGGGAGCGTATCGCGGTAGAGCATGCTGAAGCCGACATTACTCATATGCTAACCCAACTCCAGAAATTTACTGTAACCCAGTCTGAACTGAGTGGATCTGCTCGTAGATCTAAAAGGTTCCTTGGCGGAGTGCTAACTGCAGCCTCCCTGGTAGGATCCCTTTTTGGTCTATGACTATCCGCATACAATTCTGTGAATATGGCAACCGTCAAGCGGCATGTCGCCGAGCTGCAAGCTGAAATTCCGGGGAAATTATTAAAATTAGGAAACAGATATTCTTCCAGCAGAAACAGCTGCAGACGTTGGGACAATCCCTCCAAGGGACCATCCTGATAGTGAACACACAGTCAAGCCCTTAACAAAACAATTCGTACAGTGGACTCGTTGCTCTCGATCATCGCGGTTGATTACGCCCACACACAACTTGTCAGTTTGTTGATGTCCGACATGACCCGAGATATTGCTTCCTCGGTTGATAAGATAAGATAAGATAAACCTTTATTCGTCCCACGACGGGGAAATGTAGGTGTTACAACAGCCAGAAGATAGGGCAAACAAGAATAAAGTGAACAGGGTGTATAAAAATAACCTAAATAACCTAAAATAGTGCAAAACAGTATAAAGTAAAAAAGTAAATAAACAAGAGCCTGTACAGAGAAAAACAGTGAAAAATATGCGCAGCTGAGTAATTATTGCACGTTATAAATAGATGGAGGGTTATTGCACTTAGTCCGGTTTGGGGAGGTTATTGGTGTTGATTATAGAGTCTGACCACTGCCGGAAGAAAGGACCTGCGGTATCTCTCCGTGAGGCACCGCGGGTGAAGAAGTCTGTCACTGAACGAGCTTTCCAGTGTTGTTAGGGTCCCCTGCAGGGGGTGGGACGTGTTGTCCATCAGAGAAGATAGTTTAGCTATCATCCTCCTGTCAGCCACCACCTCCACAGGGTCCAGCGGGCAGCCCAGGACAGAGCTGGCCTTCTTCACCAGCTTGTTCAGTCTCTTCCTGTCAGCAGCAGAGATGCTGCTTCCCCAGCAGACTACTCCAAAGAAGATGGCTGATGCCACCACAGAGTCAAAGAAGGACTTAAGAGCCCCCTCCACTCCAAAAGACCTGAGTCTCCTGAGCAGAAAGAGTCTGCTTTGTCCCTTCTTGTAGAGTGCAGTAGAGTTGAGTGACCAGTCCAGTTTATTGTTCAAGTGGATACCCAGGTACTTGTAAGATTCCACAATCTCAATGTCCACTCCCTGGATGTTTACCGGTGTGGGGGGGGGGGGGTAGCTTGCGTCTTTTGAAATCCACCACCAGCTCCGTGGTCTTTCCTGCGTTGAGCTGGAGGTGGTTTCTCTGGCACCAGACTGCAAAATCCTGGGTCAGTTCTCTGTACTCCGTGTCGTCCCCATGGGTGATGAGGCCAACAATGGCAGAGTCGTCAGAGAACTTTTGCAGATGGCACTTCGCTGAGTTGTGGGTGAAGTCTGCAGTGTAGAGAGTGAACAGGAACGGGGCCAGAACCGTACCCTGAGGGACCCCCGTGCTGCAGATGATAGTGTCCGACTGACACCTCTGAGCCCTCACGTACTGCGGACGATCAGTGAGATAGTCCAGGATCCAGGCCGTGAGGAGGTCGTCCACTCCAGAGTGCTCCAACTTGCCCCTCAGAAGCAGCGGCTGGATGGTGTTGAAGGCGCTGGAGAAATCAAAGAACATGATCCTCACAGTAGCCCCAGCCGTATCCAGGTGAGAGAGGGCTCTCTGAAGGAGGTAGATGACAGCGTCATCCACCCCGATGCCAGGTTGGTAGGCGAACTGCAGTGGGTCCATCGATGGTCTTACCAGGGGTCTCAAATGACCAAGAACCAGCCTCTCCAGGGTCTTCATCAGCTGCGATGTCAGCGCCACCGGCCTATAGCTGTTGAAGTCCTTTGGGTGAGGGGTCTTTGGCACTGGTACCAAGCAGGCTGTCTTCCACAGCTCTGGTACCTTCCCCAGTCTCAGGCTCAAGTTGAAGATGTGTCCCACTATCCCGCACAGTTCCTCTGCACAGGATTTGAGGAGCCTTGAGCTTATGCCATCTGGACCTGCAGCCTTCCTTGCCTTGCACCTTCTCAGCTGTGTCCTCACCTGGCTAGTTGAGAGGAACAGGGGAGCACAGGGGGTCTGGATGCAGAGTGTTGTTGAACAGGGGTCAGTTGAGGTGGGGGGGAGGGCCAGTCACAGTTACAGTAGGTAGAGGGGGTTGCAGCAGTGGTAACTGTGATAGTGATAGTCTGGCGATGGGTCGAATCCCTCTATATCTTTGTTGCTGGTCCAAAGTATCCTACCTGCAGCAACCAGAGATATTGCATCTCCACTACAGGCGCATTTTGCTTACACCCTCGGGAGTGCCGTACCAATTCACGTTGACCCAGAGGAGAGAGAGAGGTCGCTTTTCTGGTAGACCTACCTATAATGGCCCCTAAAAACATTTAAAGTCTGTGGTAAATGTTGGAGTGTGGCAAGGAGAATTCCGTGTTAAAGTGCTAACTCCATCGGTCGTTTACCACGACAATAACCCAGGTCTCTATCTGGTGCCCAACCTGCGCATGTGCACTCTCGCAAAAGACATCCACTACCTGTGTCCCAGTAAGCCGTTCATCCAAGACAATACGGATGGGATTTGTGGCCTTAAGCCCATGACATCCAACACAAAATGCCCCACAACTGTAACACCCAGGTCTCAAGCTGCCGAAACGTATGCCGAAATAGTTGGGAGCCGTTGGTTGGTTAACTCCCCAGAGGAAAGTGCCTTACTGACCTACGACCAGCACGACACCAATACACGCATCTCACCCCGCAACACAGACCCTGTGGGTCAGTGTCCCACCAAATGCCATTTTTCACATTGCTGATCTGTCACTACACCATCTGAATCCTGAGCAGTATGAAACGGAAATTGAGATATCGGATTTCGCACCCGCTGGAGTTAGACCCAGATACCGTTCTCCAGGTGCAGTACAAAGGGGCCCAGACGATTGATGTAGCACCGGTCGATAATGTCCTCAAAGAGATCCGCAGTGAGCTGGAAACCCCTAGGGAACCCCTCAGCTACTCCTGGTCTTCTCCCGACACCATCCTTGCAGCCACCATATTGGTAGGGTGCATCGTTCCCGTAGGAGTAGCCTTTGCATGCTTTAACCTCCCCTGAAGAGTCTGAGTAGGTTTAAACAGTTGGACGAGCAGGTTGTCTAAGATGATAAGACACAAGGTGCCCGAACGAGAGACCTCTCGACGCCTCCGACTCAGTCGAGCCTGAAGAACCCCAAGAAGATTTAATTGAACTCCCCGATCAATTTCCGTACTAATCCGAGTAGCATAGTCGTGAGAGTATTCATGCACTAACTATTAACTCTAACACTCCAATAGAATAGGTACTCGTACTCATTTACCTTTTTGTTTTGTTTAGTTTTATTGCCTTCTTTAGCCTTAAGTTGACGATGCATACCAACTTATGAACAATAGTGAGTCCTGCCAACCCTGGACTTCCTGATGCGACTCATCTCTTCGATCCCGAGGGTCACACCGCGACCATCTGGATCGAGTGGGGGATTGTAGTGCCGCATGTGGGCCTAATCTTCTTCTCACAGGACAATAGGAATTTATTGCAGCACGGCCTTCCGATGAACCACGTTGGGAGCACGCAGAAATGGTAACCGATTGGCTGTGATGCGGCTCTCCTGATGATCAAATCTCATTTGGAGTCAGGAGACGCTGTAAAATACCCACTTTAGGAAAACACTTTCCCCACAAATCACAGGGGGGAGTCAGTCCGAGAGAACCTGGCGCCAGGAACGAGGGGTCCTGCTTGGAACTATCCCCAAAGTTTACGACTCTCATCTGCTCCAGGACATTCCTCAGCTTTGAACAACACCAGATGTTCGTGAGGGACTCACATTTGCACAACGTTAAAAACTGGATTTTCTTTTCCACAGGGACACTTTAAACTGATGTATTTGCAATTGTCAAAAATAAAGCATGAATGGACTTTGAATGGCCTTCCTAGCTGAAGGTTTAACCAGTCCATGATTCCATCCTGAAGGAGACCAGAGTACAGCGGAGCTTCAGGTGGAGCAACAGTGCCCTCAAGAGGCAGGAATAGGAAGTGCCTCTGGGTGGTTGATTTAGACTTGGACACACGTTGCATCAGTTTCTCTCCCTCGACATTGTGCAGTTTATTCTTTTCTTTTCACACATTTGTCTTACATGCTACACTCTAACATCCACTCTCACTAAGGTTTGATATGTTCAGTTGAAGGTATTTGTAGTTTAGATGTTTGTGTTGATTAATATAATTAGTTTAGATGTTTGTGTATAATATTACTAATATAGAACTGTTTAAATCAATTGGCTGACCAACTCATAGAAAAAAAAAAGGCATTGTTGCAGGAGTCACACAAAGAGCTCAAGGAAGAACGAAGGGAGGCACATTCCTCACTAACTGGTGACCCTGGGGGACCAGAGGAGGGACAGAGAGCTAACCGTCTTTGTGACCATCATAAAACTTTATAACCCGTTCATTTACAGGGGGGAGAACTCAGGATCCATCGGAGGCACGGGAGAGAGGAACCTGTGACCTCAGGCATGTCTTGCACTGTATTATTTCAACAGGTCATGCTGGAACCAATGGTTGATCATTTGGCTCCCTGCCAAATAAGGACTTGTTTGCTGTTGCAATCAGAGACTTGGATCAAAGGATGCCTCAACATCCAATAAGGCTGGGATCTGGACACCAGGCAGCCAGTCAAAGGAGAACACCGGAGATCATTTGCATGTTTTCTTTGTGGATAAAAGGACTAGGTCAAGGGACAGATTCATGCCCTGACAATACTTTGTTGTTGCTAGGGTTTTGAACTCGGCCCAGAGCTATGTATATTTGTATCCTGAATTGATTATTTACTAAAGACATATTTAAATTGGCATTCTCCTGAGACTCTTCATTCAACGAACACGCAGATCAGCAGCACGACAAGAAAATTCTCTGATCCAACAGGTTACAACTGTAGTATCTGAATTTATGTATATGAAAGCATTTGACCTAATGTAAATGGCCTGATGTGAACTCAGCAGTGAACCCGCTGCTGCACTCCTTCCCTAAGGGTCTCAGTTTCCATATATGGTCTTGTTGTTGTGTAGTATCTGAATCTATGCATATGACATAATTTGAACTTATGTGTATGGCCTGGTGTGAACTCAGCAGTGAACTGGCTGCACTTCTTCCCTAAGGGCGTCTCAGTGTCCATATATGGTCTTATTGTTGCCAACGGCCATCAAATTAAAACCAGATGGCCCTTGGGGGATGCAATTATGGAATGCATACATTCACCCCCCTACTTCTAGCATCTTCCTCCCTGGTTGCTGGGGGGTATAAGAGGTGATGTGAACAAAGGATCATCGGAGTTGCTCACATCTGGCCCAGAGACATCCCCAGGCTTTCCATGGTGCCTGTCTGACTTTTGACTTCTTTGAAATAAACCAGTTTTTATACAAGTAAGTCTGTGTCAGTGAAGACTCCTTCAACATCTACATCACTCAAGCCACCAGAAGAATTCACCACAATTTTGGCGTCACGAACAGGATCTGCTGTGGCTGCTGACGCTGTCGCCATCTGTGTTCTTGGGCTGGCTGCTGCTCCTTGTCGACAAAAGGTAATAAAGCGCTTTGTTCCTTAGGTCTTAGGGGTGTTAGCTGGTTCAATTAGGCCTTTGGGTGGCTGCTGTCTGGTCACACTGTATAAAGATCATGTGTGTGGGGGTGGATTTGTGTGTTGATGTCGTAGGACCCTTCGTCAAAATTGTTTTTTATTTTAAATGTTTTAGGATCCCTTGGGAAGTTCACTTTTTAGTGAAGTGTTTCATTTTTTATTTTGAGATGCTCTAGGAGGTTTCACCGTTAGGTGAAAGATTGGAAGCCTTAGGGGATTCATTACGAATTCTCTAGGAAGAGATGTAGAATGCACACCAAGTGTTTCTACATTTGAGGATACCCTGGATTGCATAAGTAGAGTGTGCGTGTTTTGAGCGTCTGGGCCGTTCGCTCGATCGGGCTGCCGCGGATTCGACCTAAGCCCTCTGGGAGGCCGTTTAGCATACGTGGCCGTGAAATCCTGGGTGTCCGTTAGGGATATTCTGGTCAGCAGCTTTCGGGCAGCTGGAACTGTGGGTTAAATATCAGGTTGTAAATGACCTCTCTGGCATATGCTTACGAGTGATGTTTGATGCCGTTTGATCTGATATCCACACTTCAGGTAGCACAAATTTAGTTTGCATAATTTTTATGCTGTATTTTTTTGCGGCCGATATTTGGCATGCCGTTTAGGATTGCGTGACTGTTATTTTTTTCTGGTACCATTGTCTGTGTTTGTGTGTGTGTGTGTATGTGTGTGCATGAGAGGAGGAGTGAATGGGGTCTTTGTTCTGTGTGTCTGTCTTGATGTTCTTTGTGTGTGGAGAAGTTGGAAGTTTTACATCACCTGTGTTAGAGCTGATATTAGAAATATAGTGGTGTATGTAGAGAGGTTGAACTGATTCCCTCATTGTTAACTTTATGAGCCTGCTGGGGACTTCTGAATAGGCTGAATATAAGGTGTTAGAAATTAACTTCAAAATATTCTAATGAACAATAAAACATCCTAGCTGGGGCACATAAGTTAACTAGATGTTGAAAGACATATGTCCCTCTATGAGCCCAAATGAGGACTTTGCTTAGGTAACATTTTGAAGGTCTCCGTTGTGGTGGTGAGGAGAGAAGCCTCATCAGTGACTTTCTGTTGCACCAACACAGACATGCGTTGAATGTGCTGGCTCTTGCGTGCGTGTGGTGCTGGCTGTGAATGAACAGCCGGAGCTGTGAGTGCGTGCAAGGGGGGCTGGACAAAGAAACGTGTTGGAATAAAGAATTCTTTGTTTGTTTCAGGTTTGGGTGATTTTGTGGGTTTTTCTGGAGTGTGAGCATTTTATTTTAGTTCATTTTGGGTTATTTTGGCCTTGGGGGTTTTTGGACTAGGGCGTGGTCTGTCTTTGTGTGGTCAGTCGGGGGCTGATGCGCCTGGCTCCCAAGGAGCTGAGTTGGGTGTTTAACCTTCGGTGGTCGAGTTGGACTGGGAGTTCTTCCCTGCCTCAAGGGGCGGAGCTTGTTTGCTCCTCCTACAAGTGGGGGTTTCTCTTTTTCCTCACCCCCTCCACAGTTTTTGGGAGAAAAAAAAAGGGGGAATAGGTTGGCTATGATAGAGCGGTTTATTAACTTTTGATAATGATTGTTTATAGCTCTATAAACTAATATGATTGCTCAGTAATTAACAAAAAGGTAAATAAGCTTTGTGTTTTCTTAAGAGAATTTCACCAGTTTATTTATTATCAAATTTTTTCTTTTTTCCTTTTCCGTATTTGTGATTCATTTGAGCCCGTTTCCTTTGGAGGCAGACAGGAGGACGAGTTGCCCTGTTGGTGACGGCATAGAGGTCTTACATTTAAGGCCAGTGAAATTTATCCTTTTGAACAGGTTCGGAAGGACATAAAATAAGTTTTTACACATTTCAAACCATTCTTGTATACTCTGATTTTTTACAGGTCATTCTTAAGTCTATTCTCTTTTTCTGGCTTGGTGCATATTGTCTTACACTCTGTCATCTTTGTTTTTGAAAATGAAGGGTCAATTTTTAAATTCATAACTGAGTTTATTTTTTTAGGTTGAGAGCCCGTAACGCATAACAAGAGAACTGGAAACCTCTCACTTTTTACAGTAAATAAGCCCTGCAAAAGATGGAAAATGACGGAGGTGGTTGCTAAACCTATAACACCACTTGAGGTGGTGCAGAAAAATAATTCTCTTGTTAAAGGTTTAACAGAAGCCTCTAAGAAGTGGATATCTGGCTGACGCTTGCAGATATTGAGACCCTGGCCGGTTGTAGGTACCTTTAATCCAGATGTGATCAAAACAATGAGCGTGCTCATTACCATATACAAAGCTAAAGAGAAAAAAGGTAAATCACGAGCTGAGAAGAGACAAATTGAACTTGCAATGTTGCAGCTCTTTGAGGATGAAGGACAAAAGTTGAGAGCTAGGGCTGAAGGGAAAGATAAAATGGCTATGGAGGTAATTGCCAAAGCTACGGAGTCAACAGCAACACTACTGGAGAAAATCAATGCTCCTTTCTCACATACTGCTCCTGTGAAAAATCCGCCACCTTATAAGGAAGCGGAGTACGCTGACATTTATCCACAGCTTCCAGTAATTAAACAAAAAGGTAATTACAGCATTAAAGAGGACCAGGACAAAATACTTGACAGGGAAAGCGAAAACAGTGAAAATGTATCCTGCCACGAAAACCAAAACTACAGCAGTGGGGAAACTAGAGGGTAAAATGAGGAAGCTGGACGATAGTGATAGTGACTCGGGAGAGGCCATTGGTGGCTACGATCCTGCCATTAAAAAGATGCTGGCCAGAGCGGAGAAACTAGGATCTAAACTCCGGAGAGCGAAGAAAATAAATCAAGATCCCTCTGATGAGAGTTCAGACTCTGATCGTGGAGATGATCCCGACTTTGATCGCTCTCTCAGGACACTTGAAAAGAAAATAGTGCAATGTCGTTCAGACATTTGTGAGGCTAAAACTCTGGACGTCTGTAGAAAACTGGAAAGGCAATTGAGAGACTTAGAGTCAATAGAAAAATCTTTTCATAGGGAACAATCAGGCTATGCCTTCCGATCAAGAAAAGGAGAAGCATCTGCTAAAATGTGCCCAGTGGTCGTTCGGACAAACCTTTGAATATAAACCTTGGCAAAACTCGGACATGTCCGACATATTGGAGAAGCTACCGATTCTCCAGGATGGGGCACATCCTTGGATTTCAAAATTAGAGGAACTTATGGTAGGCACACAGTCTGCAGTGGGTGACATCAAGCGACTCTTAGCTAGTCTCATTGGTGTTCCTGCTATGGAGGAACTTTTGCAGAAGGCTAGGATCCTTGGCTTCATAGGTACAGCGGTACATGATGCTGAATTATTTGCTGCACATAGGTCAATTTTGGAGTGCGTTGCGTGATGCATTTCCAACAAACGTACACCCTGACAACATTCTAATGGAGCCGTTGGGAGATCAAGAAAATCCCAGAGCTTATGTGTCGAGAGCGCTCCAATCTTGGAGAAATGTTACAGGCAATGATCCCGACGCTAATCAAATGGAACAATCTTTTGTGCAGACTAAAATCCAACAGGGGCTGCCACTGTCAGTACGCAGTAAATTAGCAGAGGTTGTTGGTCTCGGAAGCATGGCCAAGAGCGTGTACATTGATCACATTGGCCATCAAGTTGAACTTTTTGGTAAGAAGGAGTTAGACATGAGAATTCAAGATCAAGAGACTCTCAGAAAACTTAATCAGTTGCAGTTAGGCGATAAACTGCAAGAGGAAAAACCAGCAGTGGTCATGACAGGTCAACCTGATCAGATGCCACAAATGCAATTCAATCAAACCCAGGTTCAACCACAACAGTTTTGGCTGCAGTTCAAGGTTTCGATAGTTGGTAATGTTGTAGTACAAACTACAACTCCATATCCAACAACTATACAAACCATAACTTCACAAATCACTACTCAGCAGACTATGACGCTGTTGACCACACCTTCAAGTACTCATGTCACTCTACAAGCTGTTACTATTCCTACGATAACACGACAGGCGGAGACGACTCTGTCTCCGAAAGGTGACAGTGTGGCTCAACCTACTACTGTGACAACTACAGTTGTTACAACCAAGTCCATTTCAAAGACATCCCAGATGTTGCAGATAAAACCTGAGCTTCAAATTGACCCGGAAGTAGCCTTACGGGGTCCAGTAGTAAAGAAAGGGGGGAATTTTCCTGATCCTCATACTGAAATTCAAGACTTAACTGTAGAAACAGCTGATGAGGATTCCAGTGTACAAGTTGAAATTATCACAAGGCACACCGTAGAAGTGACAGTAGGGGAGAAAGCTGTACTTCCTTGTGATTGCACTTTGGGTGCCGTTGTCTCTGGTTCACCTCATTTGCGTTGGGTTACTCCGAATGGAAAGCGTCTTGATTTTTCCAATTATACGCCCGGTGATAAATTCGGGTTCATTAATGATCGCAGACCAGGACACATTGAGGGTGATTGTAGCATCTTCATACGTACAGTCCAACTGGAGGATCAAGGTTCCCATTTTTGTGTTTTTCATGATAAGCAAGAGAAAACTTCAGATTCTTCGAATACAAAGAATTCAGTTCTTAGCACCACCATTGTAACCGTAGTGGTGCCGGATCCGAAGTCACTTCCTGGTGAAACTGGAAGTAATTTGCCCGGGTGAGATTTAGAGGGGGAGTTCAGTGATTCCTCCGATGCGACTCAATACATCAAGCCGGTTGGTATGATTTCAGAAGGGCTAGGCGAAACGTGATCACAGATGGAAGGCGTATGGATTTGATTCATCCATCTTGGAGATTTCGGATCTATTTGCGGCGGAAAATTTGTGGTTTCAACAGCTGACTCATGCAGTGAGATCACAGGCATCAGTGAAAGGCCCATGCATCGTAAGAGTGCCTTCACCAAGCACTTGGCCCTCAATTCTAGAGGGCGTAGCAGAGCCGTTGTCTTACGAGTGTGAATTTTCTTTGTCGACATGGCTTTTTCATCTCCAAAGGGGCATAGACCTAAGATCGAGAAATGTGTTGTTGGATGTGAACACCGGTGTTTGTGTGATCCTTACAGAGGGCTGCCATACATTAATCTATTGGATCAACAGGATGACCTTTTAGCAGCAGTACATGATTCTACTGATGTGAAAACGGAAAGAGTTCCTACATGTTTTTGTGCCAATGATACTTATGCTGGTAAGAGTGTGTTTTTAGGGGTGTCAAATTGCAGACAATATCTCATGACGGTGACTAATCCGGATCGGTCTTATAGAAAGTTGTATCCAGTAACTTTCAAGGGAAATAAAAATAGGCCGGACATATCCATAATGGTCGTGAATGATCGTTTGCCTGCAGATGTGACGATTGGCACTTTCAAGGACATCTGGTGGATATGTGGCGTACTTGTTTTTGCCTCATAATTGGGTTGGATGTTGCTACATGGCTACATTGAAACTCCCTTATGAAGTTTTTGCGCTTCAGGTAGGCGCTGATTCCAACAACAGCAGCTCTGTGGCTGCTCCAGGATCTAGACTCAAGAGAGACTTGGCCGAATTTCACAATCTCGAGTCTTATCATTGGAGAATCAGCTTGGGAGAAAAATGGGGCCTGGGTTTATTTCCATGGTATGGGGTTGTATTTTTAGCGGAACATATTGACAATATCACGTATACGCTACAAGGTTTTGCAAATGAGACCATAAAGGGCTTTGAACATCTATCAAATGCTCAGAGGAGTCACAGACCAACTCTGTTGAAACACGACATGGCCCTTGATTATATTCTGGCCAAGCAAGGAGGTTTGTGCGTGGCATTGAACCTAACCTACACTTTGATTCCTGATAATGCGGACAATATGACCAACGTGATTGAGGCGTTGAGGAAAATTAGGGATGTGTTTGGTCCCTCGGAAAGCGCAGGGACATCTGCGAGTGTGTGGCTTCATGATAGGTTTGGTCCTGTGGGAGTTATGCTTCTACAGGTCTTTAGCGCGGTCATTGTGTCACTAGGAATATGGTTTTGTGTTCGCACATGTCAACGACAGCATGCAAAGGCGAAGATACTCCGATGGATAGGTGTAGTCATGCCTGGCGATGCGGTTCAGATGCCGCTCCTCAAGGACGTTGAGGAGGAGGAGATTGCCACCACTGTGGTGGATAAATATTCGTAGTAGGTGCAGGTGTATTGTTATATTTCTTTTCTTTTGGTGTTTCTATTCTCTTCCTTGTGGGCGAGTGCCCAAGGGGGGAAATAGTACGTTTACTCATGTTTGATGTACCTCTTGTAATGGAATTACATGTGTGATGTTCTGTATACAAAAGATACTGGCAGATATTTTCTGTTTCAGGACAATAGTTGGGGAGCCTACGTGGGGGTGTCAACTATGTTCAGAATGGACTCAGACTCAAAAAAGCTGAAAATCACTGGAGAACCCTGAATGAGGACGCAGAACACGTGAAGATCCTGCATCAGGGGACTGTGAACAACAGAACTCAATGAAACTACTGTGTATTAACCACTGTGTTTGTTTGTATTTAATCTGAATTGCAACACGAAATTGATGTTTTGGAGAATGAAGTTATTTGGGGGATTTTATCAGTAGGCAGATGCTTATGGGAACTCAATCTTTTTCTTTGTTTTGGTGAACAGGGAAAGGGGTGTTAGGCAGGGAAAGGTCCACGTTGTAGGGCCGATGGGATGAGCAGCCAAGCCCTGGATGTTTTGATTTTATTTTTGAGTTTCTCATGTGTGTGTTTGCTGAATTTTTCCCTGAATGCTGTTTTCTCTACAGAATTGATTTGGAGGGCCGTAAGGTGGTCGCCTAGGACAGAGGGGCCGTGAGAGATTTTTCCTATCTAGAAGGATTGGTTTTTAACTGAAAGATGGCTGTCTGATAGGTTTTTCGCTCTCTCTACAAATTTACAGTGTTGCCCATAATCACTATGTTGTATGTAATAACCACTACCTCATCAAGCTGGTACTTTGTGTTTGTACTTACATTCTTGGCTATCCGTGTATTATGTGTGGGTATCTTCTATTTGTTTCGAGACTTTATGAAGTCTCGAAGGGGGGAAATGTGTAGTATCTGAATCTATGCATATGACATCATTTGAACTTATGTGTATGGCCTGATGTGAACTCAGCAGTGAACTGGCTGCACTTCTTCCCTAAGGGCGTCTCAGTGTCCATATATGGTCTTATTGTTGCCAACGGCCATCAAATTAAAACCAGATGGCCCTTGGGGGATGCAATTATGGAATGCATACATTCACCCCCCTACTTCTAGCATCTTCCTCCCTGGTTGCTGGGGGGTATAAGAGGTGATGTGAACAAAGGATCATCGGAGTTGCTCACATCTGGCCCAGAGACATCCCCAGGCTTTCCATGGTGCCTGTCTGACTTTTGACTTCTTTGAAATAAACCAGTTTTTAATACAAGTAAGTCTGTGTCAGTGAAGACTCCTTCAACATCTACATCACTCAAGCCACCAGAAGAAGTCACCACAGTTGCCAACAGCCATCAGATTGAAACCAGATGGCCATTGGGGGTGCAACTATGGAATGCATACATTCTCCACTCCCAGCATCTTCCTCCCTGGTCGCTAGGGGTATAAGAGGTGATGTGAACAAAGTATAATCGGAGTTGCTCACATCTGGCGCAGAGACATCCCGATTCCCCAGGCTTTCCATGGTGCCTGTCTGACTTCTGAGAAATAAACCAGTTTTTATACAACTAAGTCTGTGTCAGTGAAGACTCCTTCAACATCACCTGAAGCCACCAGAACACACACACACACACACACACACACACACACACACACACACACACACACACACACACACACACACACACACACACACGAATCGCAGAAGAGAGGAGAGCAGGATTGCTGCACGCATGAGGCAAAGGAAGAGAAGAGTAAGTGAGACCACATTTCCCCATGTAGTAACAGGGGAAATTACTTAAGAGTAACTTTAGTTAACTCTCCCCCACTTTGATGTGTTCAGTGGCCTAACTCCTGTTTTCCCTGTGCTTATGCAGCTGTCCAATGCGAGAGCTGGTGTCCTCCAAACTGGGGAAGAGGCCGAAGCGGAGGACTCCATCTCGGATGGAAGGCCAGTGTGGGTTGTCCAGCCTCCACCCCGCAGTGCAGAGTTGTCGACACTGTGGTGTGCTCCAGCCTCCACCCCGCAGTGCAGAGTTGTCGACACTGGTGTGCTCCAGCAGAGGCTGGACATCGACCAAAAATATGTTGTAACTCACCGGCAGAGACTTGATTCACTCGAGGCCATAGGCCACTAGTGTCTTTTAAAATGGCACATGCAGCAGCAGTGCTTATATTTTGTGTGTATATTCTATTGTCCTTTGAAATAAAGCTTTGTGATCAGAAAAGCATGTGTGTAATTCATCTTTGGGTGACATATGTACATTACACATAATAAATGAAAGGAATAAAAATACAATGAATAAAAATATAGAAATTGAAATTAAACACAAGCTCCTCCCTACACACTGGACCAATGGGAAGGGTTTTTTGTAGGAGGGGCAAGACATTGTGCCACCTATCCAGAGTAAGACCGTTGACAAAGGTGTGAAATGCAAATAGCTGTGGCCCCCACCAAACCTGGTATGTATCCAGGAGTATTCCGGTCCGTGTAACAACAAGGATACTCCTGAATATCTGGGCTGTAGTGATGTTACGAGACGTGCCGAGGCTTCTAAGCGTGTGTCGAGTAATGATGGGGGCATTTCCGCGAAAGGCGTATCGAGACTGGCTTTATTTAGGGGGAGGAGCCAAAAATGATGACGTCTGAAGCCTCGCTGCCCGGCCGTACCACATGATTGTGTCGGGAAGTGGTTCAGATTTTGCCGCAAGGTTTAACGGTTTATATAGACCCCTCAGGCTCCATTCAAAATGGGGGTTATTGTAGGAGAGTTGCAGTCAGTTGAGATTTGGAGAGTTTGGATTACTAGATTTTGGATAGTTTGAGACTAGATAGCGTTTAGTTTGGAGAGGTTCGGGAGAGAGTGAGGAGAGAAGAGGATGGAGCCCCCTGTCCTGTACATCAATGTCCAAGTTACACAAGCATCTATGCCAGGGGTGCCCATTACGTTGATCGCGATCTACTGGTCAATCGCGATCTACTGGTCAATCGCGAAGGTATTTTGGGTTGAGTGCATGGGGGGGGGGGGACAGAGCCGAGTTAATTACAGCAGGTAGAATTGTTCAGACAGGATTAGAAAACAGTGGATCTGGTTGATTTTGGTCATAATGTACGATGTGATGGATTTTGTCTTTATATGTGCTGTGTTTTAAAGTGAAACGTAAATGTGACGTATCGGCTTCGGCACTGTTCAGATCAAATCAAGGAGACATAAAGCAGATTTCATTTTAAATCTGAAACTATAATGAACAAAATCAATGTATAGTTTAGATACCAGCATTTTGTATGATGACAGACAGGGACAGGATAAACAGTTTGTTTTCTTTAAATACACGCGAAATTACCGGGGTTGTCGCGTGAGCTTGCAATCCTCGCGTAAACACACAAGTTTTCTGTGCAATGATAAGCATACGTGCACATGGGAACATATTGGCCCATTTAATCCTCTTTATCATTGGACTACATGTGTATTTCTGAATTAATATGTTTTCCTATTTTATAGTAGGTGGATCTTTTTGACATTTTAAAAGTAGCTTGCATGTTGAAAAAGTGTGAGGACCCTCTATGCCCTTTTCCAAGTCCCACAAGCACTTCCACTGTCATCTGCCTGATTACACCCATGCCATGTTCAGAAAAACATTGCACAACCTGCCATATCACCATTTCCTGAAAATTTGCACAAACAGAATACATTCAAAAAATGGATCATACACATAGTTATCAAGTCATGCATTTATTGTCATTGTTGAACAAAGAAATTTGTTTAGAGTATCCCCATCACCACTGGCATCAGTACCGATAACACACACACACACACACACACACACACACACACACACACACACACACACACACACACACACACACACACACACACACACACACACACACACACACACACACACGGCCAGTAGGTGGTTTCGTGTGCACATGAAGCTTTGAGAAACCAACCCGTTCTCAAACCAGTTGGCTCAAGTGGTTCAATGCCTCATGAGGCTTCACCTCACCATCACTACTGGGCTGTATCCAGGAGTTTACAGGAATATTCCAGCCCGGATACATGGCTTTTCATGCAGTGTACAATCAGTTGTGCCAAATAAGAAACAGTGTCTTTATTTTTCCTTTTTATTTTATTGCGTCAGCATTGAACCATACAACCATGTAGTGTTGTCAAACAAGAATGTATGGTGAATCAAATCCCAAACAGCCTATGAAACAATTAACACATTTCAAGTGCACTTCATTTTATTGACCATTAGATGACCTACTCAAGCCTTGAGTAATGAGCCATCTTTTTTAAGCAAGTGTTGAAGCTTCAACAAAGCCTCGATCGGCCATCACTCAACGGTCCGGGCCCAAAACCAAACTAGCGTGGCACCAGGGCGCAGCTGACAACCGGGAACAGGGGCGCCCGCACTGGCCTTCTGGCTATGAGAGCGCACAGATAGTCTGGCAACGAGACTTCAACAGACACTCCTTTATGTAGTGGCCACTACAGGTGTTCGTGATCAACTGATTAACCACAGGTGTTTGTGATCAACTGATTGGCTGGAGGCCAGACACAAACTGGAAGGCACCAAGTCAACAAGGAGAGAGGGGAGGGTGAACGTGAGCGAGAACGCCACATATATTAAACAGAAATTATATAAATAATTTGTATACAATTAAAACCTGTTTTTAATCAAATTTAAACCTGTTAAACAAGAAATATCTTTGAATATTGTATTTCTCATTTGTAATGCCATAAATGTCATATTGTGTTGAGGTTCGGGGAAATACATACAGAACATAGATTTACCCTATAATTAAATCACAGAAAAGAGTTATGAGAATAATAAATAAAGTTCCCTATAGTGAAACCAAAAATAAATTATAGAGTCAAAGATCTTACAATTCACACACAGACAGGTACACACATATATATACTGTATATACACACACACACACACACACACACACACACACACACACACACACACACATATGCAAACACTGCCCTGGTACTCAGCTCCCTGCAACTACCAGATTTACAAAGACTGAGATGATACTACTATGGATGTGGGGAAGGACTGTCAATTCTCAACTTGACCCCTATCGTTTCATTCTGTGTTCATTTTTACTTTGTTTTTTCCAGATGGCTCTCAGGGGCCAAAAGGGGAAACTGTAAGACAGTCAAATGCACATCCTGAAGTGTTTTCTCTAACAATGGAAGTTCTTCAAAGACGGGGGTTACAACTGTATTAATCTCACCTATTGTAATTAACTAACATGATTTACATGTTGCGGGAAAGGAACCCCGAGGGCCAAAGGGTATCTCCTTGGGTTTGTTGGATTTGCATTCAGGGACTGTATCTGCCTTTTGTTTATAACTTTACTTTGAAATGTTGTGAGTCTCAGTGCGAGAGGTATGAAGGTCTTGGTGATCTATTGTCGCTGTGGAAAATTACCCCTGATGACCAAAAGGTTCCCGAGTAGGAAGAGTAGATCTGATTTGAATCTTTTAAATATGCATTTTAGAGGTGTCTCTGTTCTGGGAGGATATTTAAGGGAAGGAACAAGAATCTGAAACACTCTCTTTTTCTCTCCTTTTCTGGGACCCTCTCTCTCTCTCTCTCTCTCTCTCTCTCTCTCTCTCTCTCTCTCTCTCTCTCTCTCTCTCTCTCTCTCTCTCTCTCTCTTCTTCTTCTTCTTCTTTGTCTTCTTGATTTGCTTACCATCATTTTTACACAACCGGTCTGTTACATTTTTGCTGCATTTTTACTCTGGACATCGCAATAAATTATTATTATTATTATAATAAATTATCAATTTCCCTTCAATACCAACTTGTTGAGACTTTTGTTCTATGTGGAGAATAATCTGACATTAGATGTTGATTAAGTCTTCAGTTATATGGTAGATTGATCTGAGTAATGCTAGTACTCTTTACCTCTGAGTTGATTAGAAAAGATTGAGTATAATATCTCAACCTAGATGTCTGGGCTGTTCTTCTATGTTAAGAAGGACACTGAATGCTTTGTCTATATCTGCCATCACTGAACTAAGATAGGGATTAATCAGAATCCCAAAGACCTTAGTTATATGGTAACCTTCACTGGACATTATTCAAACCCTTAACATCTGAGTTGGACAGATAAGATTGGGTATACAATAACCTCTGAATACTCCAACCCCGACATCAGGTTATTCTTCCATGTTTAATGAACAAACTGAATAGTTTTGTTAATGTATATAAGCCATCCCTGAACTGAAGACTAATGTCAGATCACGAGAATTTAATTATTAATATTATTAATAATTAAATTCTCGTACTGAAGAATTATTAATATATATATGTATATATATATATGTATATATATATATATATATATATATATATATATACATATATATATATATATATATATATATACCCTTGCGATGAACTGCCGACTTGTCCCGGGAGTCACCCTGCCTTTGCCCTAAGACAGCTGGGATAGGCTCCAGCAGACCCCCGTGACGCTGAATAGGAATAAGCGGGTGTAGAAGATGAATTGATTAATTAATGTATATATATATACGTATATATATACATATATATATATATATATATATATACATATATATATATATATATATGTATATATATATATATATATATATATATATATATATATATATATATATATACATATATATATATATACATATATGTATGTGTGTATACACACACACACATCCGACACATATACATCAGTGGTTCTCAAACTTTCTGTCACGCCCCCCCCAGACATAAGGGCGACAGAATAGGTTTTTAACTTCACTGAAACAACATAAAGGTGCAAATGATGTTTTACCTTTGGCACACCACTTTTATTCATTCATCTTCTATACCCGCTTGTTCCAATTCAGGGTCACGAGGGTCTGCTGGAGCCTATCCCAGCTGTCTTAGGGCGAAGGCACACCACTTTTAGTGATATCAAAACCAATATTCTTTTCAAATTCATTCCACTTTTCTCTTCATTTACAAAATCATTTATTTTGTACATATAAACAACTTTAGCAAATCACTCTTTGTGACATCAAATCCTGAACATTACTTTTTAAACAAGAATACTCATTTCACTTTTCTGCCTTGCAAATAACTTTTTTTGGCAAACCACTTTTGAATCAACCACCATCCTGGCCTCGCTGTGAAACAGCACAGCTTTATGTTGTGCTCCCATCTCCTCACAAAGTGCAGAGCATAGCTGCGCTTTCAGGGGTCTTGTTTTGATGAAATTGACCACATCAACAACATCAGTCATGCGAAAACATCAGATTTTCTAGCTGCCCCCCGGGTTAATGTTGAGCGTTACGTGCGCTAAGTCATAATATCGCGCCAGTCGCGGTGCCCCGTCTCCCTCCCGCCCGGTGTTTCGCACCCCCGAGAGGTGACTTTACGCCCCCCAGGGGAGGCGCGCCACCCACTTTGAGAAACACTGCCCTATTGATAAAGAGATAGCAGTGTTAGCTGAAGCTCTTGTGAGGAAACATCCCTGTTTAAAAGAACCAGAATCTGACAGCGGATGGAATGGCTGGGAAAACAGCATCAAGTTTAAAATGGGTAACTATAGGACCAAGATGAGAAGAGCTGGATGTCAGGAGGTCACTGAAAATGCTGGAAAAAGAAGTCAAAGAAACCCTGGGAATGAACCCTCACACTCCAACATCAAAAGATGTCGGTGTGCAGAAGTCAACTTTCTGCCAAACTTTCCTCAAGGAGAGGATCCCTCAAGTCTTGATGTTTTAAGGCAGGCTATTGTGGAGGAAGTAAAGAAGACTGAGAGAAATCTCCCACTTACTAGCAAGATGATAAAGACCACATTTGCCTTGCGACGACAGACTATTGTCACGTCCAGCCCACCAATCAAAGAGCTCATGGAACTCTGGCCTGGTAATGCTGATCAACTCATTCATCTGTTTTCATCTGTACGAGACAGTACTGTATATCACATTGTGTGCTGTGTTATCCATGCATTCGTCCTAGATTAAATAATCACTTTCCTCTTTCTCTCCACTTTCTGTACTGTCCTTTCTCCAATGCAGGTGTATGCAGCGTTCCAACGCGGAACCAGAACCTTCCTAATACTTTCTATGCTGAGCTTGATCGCCTCATGTAATGGCCTTATTTATACAGAAAGCTTCCAGAAAGGGCAAGACTGCAGATGCTTTGGCAGATATTTTCAAAGTCCATGATTCACAGGTAACATGTGTGGTAAGTCCCAGTTAAGAAATATCACCTTTTTTTTGTAGTTTCAGTTTTTCTACAATCCATCATTTGAGACCCTTTGTGGACCTTTTTATCCCCATAAACTCCCATTATTTGCATTGGCTTGTTATCTTTAGGAGTCAAATTAGGCAGTTCTCACCGTTCATCAATAGTTGGCGCCATCTGCCTTCTATCCAGGCAGAAATGGTTGTAGTTTGGAGAAGATCCTAGTGAGCTCCAGGATTATGATTCTTCCTCCGACACTGACATTTTGAGTATGAGCCCAATTTTATGGCACCGTCGCCATCCTCCTGAATCAGAATCCTGGAGCGCACTGGAAACGTAAGGCAGATATCTCTTGCTTCCAATCATTTTTTATTTCATTTTTTTCAATTCAATAATTTTTTTGCACGCTATATTTAATTGCCAATAAAAAATATTAAAAACTAAAGAAAAAATATATAATATTTAGTATTTTTGGAGAGAACAGAGGTGAACTGAAAGATCTGTTTTATCTCCTTAAAGGTCACCTATTATACTAATTTCCGGGCCTTTGTATTTGATTTCTGGCCCCTCCAGAGTAGCAACACACGGTAACCCGTACTAAAAGCTTTGTAGATTTGTGTATCTCACTGCTCGTTTCCTTGTATTTCCAGCATCCGAAAACGGTCTGTTTTACTTCCCTCCACCCCCTGCCTCCTCCGTGTACGCCTCCCTGAGTTACGGGCGCAAGGCGGACCGAAGGTCCCTGGACGTTTTTTGTACTGACAGTTTTTTTGTTTTGTATTTTTGCGAGACATTTTAATAGGGCTTAGAATGATTTCGTTTCATACTGTTGACTTGTATCAAAACACTGTCCGAGCAGAGAAAATATGTACGCTGAAACGATCACTTCAGTCATAGAGTCGTTTATTATTAGACAAGAATATCTGCACAATTTAAGTCCACACCAAGCACCAAGCAGGAGGAGCTCTATACAACCCATGTTACCATGCTGGCAGCGTGAACATCGCTATAAGGAGTGAAACTTGCGAGTCAAAATCGCTGCCTCTTCAGTTTCGCTGCCAGCGAACACAACACACATAACAAGCAGAGCACGGAGTTAGCGGTGGTGGCTAACAGTTCATCAACACGATTCAGCGGTTGTACGTTGCAAGTAGTCTTAAAACTAATGTTACTTGAGGTCACAATACACTCAGAGTGCTCATACATGTTTTCAAATATTGCCATGGCTGACTATTCTCTCGTTGTCCACCGGCCGCGTCGAGCCCGTCTCCCTCCCGTTGCCCACCGGTCCGGTGTTCCATCACATCCGCATTAGGCTGAACAAGCCTCCAACATTTTCTCTGTTCGTTCCACTCTGACCATTGTGGTCCTTGGTGCTTCGGTAGTTGCTCGGATTTGTTGGGTTTTTTTAATTTCCCTGACACCGAAAAACATTTTCTTGGAGCAGCGGACTGCGACATCACTTCCGGGGCAGAGCGGGGGAGGGCGGAACCAGTCCGAGAGTGTGCCTGAGGTTGGCCATGAAAGGAGAAAAACAAAACTCTGGGAACAGAGAGTTTAGAACCATGCCCAACAACTTGCAGGGCTCACGTCCAAACGCATGAACCTCATTATTTGACGAGTTTGTATCGTTTGACGGTAGGGTTCAACATTATAACAGTATTTAGAGCTCAGAAAAGTGGAAAAGCATCATAGGTGCCCTTTAAGGGTCTCAAATAGGGCTGAACGATTATGGAAAATAATGTAATTGCGATTTCTTTTCCCCTCAATATTGCAATTGCGATTTAATTTGTGATTATTTTTTTTTATCTTTCTCTCATGTATTGTTCCACAAACAATTATATGTATTATAATAAACATATCAGATTTATTATACACAAAACTTTTTATAGGCTAGGCTCATGTTAAGATAAAAGCAAAATGAAGCATGAATTAATATGAAAGACCCTTTTTTTATCTACTTGTGTTTTTGTTTTGTTTTTAGCAAGACATAGGGCTTAGAATGATTTTGTTAAAGTCCACACCAAGCACAAAACAGCGACATCTTCATTCAACCAATGTAAACACGCTAGCAGGGTTAAAATCGCTATAAGGTACAAACTTACGAGGCAGCGGTTCACGGCCAGCAAACACAACTCCGACTGTTGTGGTCCTTGGTGCTTTGGTAGTCGTTTGGCTTTTTTTTTTTTTTTTGTCTCTCCGGACACTGTTTTGCTAAGCTACGGCCACCAATTGGTGGCAACCAGGAAGACCTTTTCCTTGCGTGTCGCTCTGTCCGTCCAGCTCATCACAGCATCGACTACTCTCACTACCTGCTTTGCTTTGTGCCGCTCGCAAGTCACGTGACTGGAACTCGCGTCAATCAAATCGCAATCTTTGCGGTTAGAAAGTCTTGTTTTGTCCTATTCCGACATTATCGCAAATGCGATTTATTGTTCAGCCCTCGTCTCAAAGGATGGATTTTTAAGGCTTTTATCAAGAAATCAACAGTCACTGCAAAGAAACTCAAGTGGTTTTCATGAAGCAAACAGTGGACTGAGTGAACAGGAGTCTGTCAGATTTGTGCATTTATAGTTATTTATATTGCAATCAAATTGCCACAGACTTTGTTTCAGTAAATTTGATTAGTGTATGATTTCCCTTTAATTTTTTCAGGTTGATATGGATGAACCAGACCTTGGGGATGCGTCAGTAGTCCTCCTTACAACTGTGAGTGATGATGCCACAAGCCCAGTTCACTACCACCCAGTGAAAATCTCTGTTGTTCTAGAGGGTGATGTGGTGGTCGACCTCCCCAGGCTTGCCGATTACTTCCTGGTAATGTTCGGCCTGATTTATGCTCTACACCTCACCGATCCGAAGGGACTGACCAACACGTTTGAGTTCACACAGAAAATCTTGCTTGGTCTGGATAACTAACTGTCACCAAAGCTACAGACTCTCAAAAATGACCTCATGTTACATGTGTAACTCTAGATCTGAAAAGGCGTTGTGGATTCTGAGGGCTCACCCTGTTAGCGCATAGTCCACAACAAGAATACGTCATGGTCCATGGTGACTAGGCTTGAGTATCGAAATCTGTATTTTTTGGGGTATTGACTGAGCCAGGTGAGGTACTAACCGGTATCGATTCACTTGAAAACGAACGATACCACGTTTCGATACCTTTGAACGCACCATCACAGAGCATGCGTAAATTACGAGGAGCTCTTGAACGCACCATCACACTGCATCGATGGGCAAGAAATCACAGACAGCATGGCGAGCCGTAAACGTTCGAAAGTGTGGCTATATTTCACGAGCATAAATCGAGACAGCGCTCGTTGCAACTTTTGTGACAGCATAAAGAGAGCTCCCAAAGGGAATACAACAAATTATAAGAAGCACCTCACTAAGCACAACATACATTTAAACGCAGAAGACTGTGAAGTTTTTAACAGTTTGAGGATGAACCCCGCCTCCTCTCAGTCATCAACTGAGGACGACTCTGCAAGCGTTTGTGCTTCAACATCGTCAGGTAACTAACATTATTTAATTTGCTAACGTGAGCATTCTCTTTGTTAGATAGTTACCACTTACCAGCATTGGCTAGTTCATTCCAAACGAGGCTACTGTAGCTATGCTCCTAAGCCTAACAAGCTAAACTGCTGGCTGGGATAGCTTAGTTTTAGCTTAGTTTGCTAGGAGCCCCGTTTAGAAAGAGGAGCTAAACATAACTATCAATGTTGTAATACATTTTCACCAGCTCTTGTGTTGTTCATTATTACAAACTACGGTCATCTTAATTCATACTTTTCAACATTATGACTCCTGCTTCCATTTCTAGGTCACCGTAACATCAGACAGCCGGAGACACCATTCACTTTGGCAAAGAAGGCAGCTCTCCCTCAGCAGAAAACGAACGAGTGCCACAGAGCTGTCACTACGTTTGTGGTGAAGGGGATTTTGCCTTTTTCTATTGTGGAGGCTCCATGGTTCAGGTAAATTATTAATGCATGAATTAAATGAGCGATTTGTGTGATTAATATGAAGTAAAATAAATCACTGACAATATAAATGAATTATTTATTGCTATATATAGGGAGATGGCAGGGACACCCTGGACCCCAAATACTCCCCTACCTCCAGAGCCCTTCTTACAGACACACTTATACCAGCTTGGTATAATGTTGAAAAAGAAAATGTCAAGATGGAGCTGAGTGCTGTTGACCATATTGCTATCACAGCTGATGGATGGAGCAGCGTGGCTCAAGATCACTACCTCACTGTTACAGCCCATTACATAGTTCAGGGTGAGCTAAGGGATAAAGTACTTCATACATGTGCTGTGTATGTTTCTCAGACAGGCCCTATTGTTGCTGAGGAGATAGGAAATATTTTAGATGACTTTGGAGTTAAGTCAAAGGTAACAGCCATCACTGTCGACAATGCCTCTAATATGAATGTGGCAGTGAAGAGAATGGCCATCCTGAAGATGCCATGCTTTGCCCACACACTAAACATAGCAGCTCAAAAGCTGTACAATGCGAAGAATGTGTCCAACTGGGCTGCCAGGATAAGGACAGTAGTGGTGTGGCTAAGGAGGAATAACCTTGCCAAGGTTGTCCTTAAAGAAAAACCCCAAATCATTTTTGGTAAGTTGAAGGTTCCCCCGGGACCCCTGCCCACAATTAGGTCCTATTCATTGTCTTTTTTCTTAACTGTTTTTTCCCCCTATTTTTTTTTTGTCTGTTAAAGGTGCTCAGTCTGAAGTGCAATGCCATGCTGTCATCTTGGACGTCCGTACTAGATGGAACAGCCTGTTCCTGATGGTTGAACGTTTCCTTGAAATGTACCCTGTAATCCAGGCAGCTTCAATGGACCCACAACTGAAGAAGGCAATGGACAGAGACCGGTAAAAATTATTCATGAAAAAAAGAAAAATATACATTGGTAGACCCAGCACCTATTCAGTATAGACTGAATAAAAACTAAATAAACGGTGTAAATAAGACCTAAGTCCAAAGTATGAAAACAGAATTTGACTGATTATGAGACAGAGCACACATGCATGTTTGTTATGTATGTATGGACTTCTGATTTGATCTCTTCCCAGACTGGAGAGAGTGTCAACAGATGACCTGAAGAAGTGTGAAGACTTCATCGACACCATGGGGATTCTCTACAAATCTACGCTCTGTGTGTCTGCTGACAAGAGTGCCACTGCAGGGCAGATCCTCCCCATCTTGGAGAAACTCAAACAGAAGTTTAAGGTAAGTTGATTGATATAGAAGAGAAATGTATAACATGTAAAAGTGTGAATACTTATTTCCATCCTTACTTGAAGGTGAAGGATGATGATTCTCCCTTCAAGCGAGCCATCAAGGAGACCATCTGGAAAGATCTGGAGCCACGCTACACGGTATGTATGGTAGTTCATAATAATATTAAGTTGTGACATTCAGTACCTAGTGTCTGTGCTACTGCCTAACATATTTTAAATGCATTGTCAACATTTTAAAAGATTTCTTTCTTTTCTTTTAATCTGGTTAGGATGAAGCAAATTATGAACTCCAACAGTTCCTTGAGGAAGCCACGGCCCTAGATCCTCGATTCAAGACCAAAGTCCTGGATGAGGCTATTTGGACTCGCTTGATAAAAGAAGCTGCCGAACTTCAACTTGCGAGCAGAAATTAGGTTTTTGTTAGTAATCATTGAGTAGACTACTGTGCTCTATTTTGTACATACATACATATTTGAATTCACTATTATTTAATTTGTTTTATCTGTAGGTTGAAGATGGAGCTGAGACTGTGACCCAGGAGGAGGAAGGAATGGAGGAGGAGTTGGAGGAAGAAGAGTGGGAGTCTGCAGCAGCTTGTGTAAGATGTGCATAGAACTGCCACTTGTTATTGTTCTAGTATTGAAAAAGCCCTGGTGGCCTCTAGTATTGAACTTGAAAAAGCCCTGGTCTGCGAAACGTTGTTTGGTTAAGAAAGAAAAGACAGGAGAGCACATATTGCCTTCTTTATGATTTATTTTTTGGATCCAGCACCATATAAAAAAACGCTTTGGGATGTGCATTTCCTACGTTCTAGTATTGATGACATAAAAATGCTTGATTAAAAATTACGTTACTTTATATTTCCAGCTACCACCACCACTCCAGAAGAAAAAGAAACGTTCAGCTCTTGGCGAGCTGTTTGAAGAGAAAGACCAGGCCCTGTTGCTGGAAGAGGTTGAGGTCGACAACAGTGGCCACTCAATTGAGGAGAAGGCCAAGAAGGAGGTACAGGAGTACAAGAGCTTCAAAGGAGAACTGACCGAAGTAGATCCCATCCTCTGGTGGTGGCAGAAGAGGGACAAGATGCCAATGTTGTCCAACTTGGCAAAGAAATATCTGTGTGTCCAGGCCTCTTCTACACCCTCAGAACGGGTGTTCTCAACAGCGGGGGACACAGAGAGTGTCGAACATGCTCGACTGTTACCTGAGAAAGTGGACATGTTGGTCTTTCTCAAAAATAACTGCTAAAGTAGCAGTATTGCACAATTCCATAGTGAAGTAGAGTGTCTACAGTTCAGTATTTCATTGGTAAACTTAATCTCTTTTAAAAAAAGAAAAGAGAAAAAAAGGAGGTAAGGACTCAGGGCTTTTGTTTTGTGGCAGGCAGCTAAATACTGTATTGTTCATTGCCATAGTATTAAGTTTGATAATTTTATTGTATTTATTTGTTTACCCTGTCCATTTTTTTGTATATATGTTCTTTTCTCAAATGCACTGTGCACCTGTGCTGTTCTGCCTGTTTGGAAGGGGAGGGGATTAGGCAAAGCACGTTCTGTTCTTAATAAAGAACTGTTGAAATGAAGAAGTTTTGACTTATTTTGTATCGAAATAGGTATCGTTTGGTACCGAGTATCGATTCCCAGGGTATCGAAAAAAGTATCGTATCGATTCAAAGGTGAAAGGTACCCAACCCTAATGGTGACTATTGTTTAACTGTTGATGTTTAAGTTGCTGCTCTGCAGTACTAAACTGGTTTTCAGCCAAATGGCACAAAGCACACAGTGTCTTGGTACTTGTTAATGTAATTTACATTTTATTGTTGTTGAACCGATATGCTGTGTTTACACTATGACATTTTGTTTTTACAAGGTGTAGTTTGAGGCAAGAATCTGGGAGGATGGGATGTTTATTCTGTTATGGTAAGGGGTCAAATAAATGTTGTTTTCTTAATTATCTTATTAATCTTGTGAATTTTGCTTTTGAGTTTGAATTTCTTTTCTAAAACTGCACAGTGCATCCTGAAGTTAGTAGTTTTAAACCAGATAGCCAAATGAAGGGTACACACTGCCTTGTATGGTTTTGAAAATTGTTTACATTGCTGCACTGTAAATAAACAACCAGATGGCCCAAATTCTGCCTTTGTAATTTTTCATTTCAAATATTATTTATGTTTCATTTTATGCTACAAGGCACAGGTGTGGGTAAACAATTATTCGAAACTCAAATGGTAATGTTATATTAACAGTTCTCTTTCCTAATACTCGTTCGATGTCTCACTATGGGATGCACGCCCCCGCTGCAGCCCTGAGAAGCATTAATCTCATTATACCAATCCTGATTGGCTGGTGAAGTGTATCCGTCCGCATCAGGTAGTCCCACCTACCATAAATGCCATCTGCGGGCGGTAACACGCCATTCAAACACCTCTTCTCACTCGAAGCTTATCTCAGTCTCAGGCTACCTAGTTTAACTGTCCATAGGCGGACCCAACTGGATTCCGTCGCCGGGCGCTAGTTAGTTCGGGACATTTTTTATTTCGGGTTTTCGGTCATACCAGATCGAACCAGCGTCTTCCCTACCCCTCCACGGTTTGGTCGACGCACGAGCCGACTCCTCACCACGGTGTTCGTGCTGGAGCTCAATTAGCACACCAGCTAACTGCCTCTCCTTCCTACCGGCACACCTGCTCGTCAGAAATGGAGAACCATCCTCACACCAGAGGAGACGGAGACTCGGGAGACCACCTCTGTCGCTGCGGGAACAAGATCTCGAGCAGGGATCCACACCAGGTCTGCTCGAGTTGCCTTGGGCTGGAACATGCCCGTTTGGCGATCGACGTTCCCGGCTCATGTCGGCATTGCGCGGTGTTCACCCTCAAGAGCCTCCGCAGACGGCTAGCTCACCAGGCTAGCCTGTCAGATCATGATCCCTTTCTCCCCTCCATCGGCCACGATGTCGGGAGTGAGGAGGAGAAGGACCCGGCAGTAGCGCCGGCCGCTAGCGCCAGCTGGGGCTCCCAGCGGGACCTAGCCGCCGACGATCTGCCTGTGGAAGACGTCCTTGAACTGGACATGAGGGAGGACGAATATGACGCCTCAGACCTCCTCATATCAGAGGATGAGGAAGAGGACGACATTTTCGTTGCTCCGGCTCGGGCTGCACAGCCCGGGGTCGCTGCAGCATCGCGGGATGAAGATGAGGGGAGCACGCCAGCTTCCCCTTCTCCCAGCTCCGACATGCTCGACATGTGCAAACGCGCGGCTGTCCGGCTGGGCATCCCTTGGCCAGTTGTCGTAGCTGAGACCGCCAGGTCCCGCTACGAAGGGAAGAAATTGCCCCTGGCCCGTGGTGCTGCGAAGCAACTTCCCCCCGTCTTCCCGCAGCTGCTGGACGAGGTAGCGCGCTCGTGGAGAGACGGTCCTCTCAGCAGCAGGAGCCCGGTCCCCGGAGCCTCTTCCCTCGACTGCGAGTCAATGGAGAGCCTGGGGCTGCTCCGAATGCCTCCTGTGGAACCACTCGTCGCGGCGCATCTGCAGCCCAGACCGACAGTGCTTTCCAGGAGCCCCAGCCTGCCGTCGAAGTCCGACCGTTTTCAGTCAGCCTTGACTGAAAAGGCGTACAAGGCAGCGGCGCTCTCGGCCAGAGCGCTCAACGTCCTCTCCCTTCTCACCGCGTACCAAGCGGAGTTGTGCAAGGATTTTGGGCGAACTCAGGACCCAGCTGCCTGGGAGGAGATACCGGTCATCTCGGACCTGTGTCTACGTGTCCAGCGCTGTGCGGTCCAGGCCACGGGCAGAGCAATGGGGACTCTGGTCCTGCAGGAGCGAGCTCGTTGGCTGAGCCTCGCTAACCTGTCGGACAGAGAGAGGGATGAGATTCTGGATGCTCCGATCGTCCCTGAAGGGCTCTTCGGCTCCGCATTGGCTTCAATGCAGAAGCGCTGCGAGGCTAAGAAGAGGGAAGATGAGGCTCTCCAGCTCTGCCTTCCTCGCAGGCCCTCGACCCCATCTCCTCAACCTGCTGTGCGCCGAGGAGGCGCCGCCGCCGCGGCTTCCAGACCCGCGCTATTCAGGTTGCCCAGACCGCCGAAGCCCCAGCCCAGCCCAGCTTCCCTGCACGGTCAGGTAGCCCGGCCCATCTGGCCTCGGCGTCCCCCGGCCCCGGTCGCAGCTCCGCCGGCTCAGCCCGCACAAGCTGCCCACCCTCAGGCCAGGAAGAAGAAGAAGGCAGGGTAGTGACCCCCTTTCTCCCACAGGTGTCGCAGCTGGATGTTCCCCGTTCTTCAGCTCCACCAGTTTGGCTGTCGGATGCGCTTCGAGGGGTCGCCCACGCCCCATTCTCCCCTCCGCCGAAGCCGGCCGGGGGTGGTGGACGCCCAGTTCCAGAGGGTTCGGCCGTTGCCCCCTCACAGTGTCCACAAGCGCACAACCACACATGTTTTTTGAGAAAAAAATTAAAATTGTTCCGCTGTCGCATCCAGGCCAAGTGCCGAGGGCGCAGCGCAAAAAAGCCAAAAATATAAGCAGTCTGGCGGCGACGCCTACTGTCCACTCCCGGTACGGGGCTGTCATAGCCCTCCCCGGGACGGCGGTAGCGTCACCACTACACTGTCGTGCCTCGGCTCTGCCGCGGTGCGATGCAGCTGCGAAGCAGTTGGCACCGCCCGTGCAAGCAGCGGCAGTTTCGCTACGAGGGAGCACCGTCGCTCGACGGTCGGTGCCGCTCAAGCGTCCTGCTTTAGCTCCGCCGGACGGGGTCGCTGCTGCATCACGGCTGGTTTCGCCCGTGATGGCAGAGATGCTGGACGGTGTGTCTCTGTCCCTCCGCAGAGAGGAGTGGAGAGCCCTTCCAGCATCGCCCTGGGTGCTCAGAACTTTGTCGGCACAATTCATTCCCAGGCACAGGGAGAGTCAGCTCGCGTTTTACAGGAGGAAATCCTCTCGCTGTTGAACAAAGGAGCGATATGTGTTGTACCTCCCGCACAGAGTCAGAGCGGTTTTTACTCCAGGTATTTCCTGGTCCCCAAGCGGGGGGGGACCGGAATTCGCCCTATCCTGGATCTAAGGGCTCTGAACAAATATCTCAGGAAATACAAGTTCAGGATGCTCACACATGCATCTCTCTTGCGTCTGGTTCGCAGAGGCGATTGGTTCACTTCTGTCGATCTGAAAGACGCGTATTTCCACATTCCAATATATCCCCCTCACAGAAAGTATCTCAGATTCGCTTTCCGGGGGATCTGTTACGAATACCGCGTTCTTCCTTTTGGGCTGTCCCTCAGCCCGAGGGTGTTCGTGCGCTGCACGGAAGCGGCCATTGCCCCGCTGAGGCGTCAGGGCATCCGCTTGGCCACTTACCTGGACGATTGGCTGTTGCTGGCACAATCGGAAAGGGAAGCCAGAGCGCACACGCGTATTCTCACACTGCACCTGCTAAGGCTGGGTTTTGTGATAAACACGGAAAAGAGCGTACTCTTCCCGACACGGAAAATAATCTTTCTGGGATTGTTTCTGGATTCTGTGAACTTCTCAGCGCACCTCTCGGCGGAACGAGTGGACGCGCTCAAGAGATGCCTCGCACTTTTCCACCCGGGCAAATCTGTACAGTTCAGACTGTGTCTTCGGTTGCTCGGACTGATGGCATCCGCCATCCTGGTGGTCCGTCTCGGCCGCCTCCACATGAGGGAATTCCAATTGTGGGTGGCCTCATGTGGACTGAATCCTGTGCGTCATGGCGCACGGCGAGTGATGGTCACGCACGAGTGCGCCCTGGCATTGCGTCACTGGCGTACCCTGGGCTTCCTGAGCCAGGGGGTCCCGATGGGCTCGGTCCTGTCCAGGAGGGTGATCACCACGGATGCCAGTCTCTCGGGCTGGGGTGGAATTCACAAGGGCCAGTCTGTGAGGGGCTGCTGGAGCGGAGAGCTCGCACGGTCTCACATAAATTTTCTGGAGCTTTCGGCGGTGTTTCTCTCCTTGAAGCACTTCCTTCCGTCCCTCCAGGGACATCATGTCCTGGTGAGGACGGACAACATGACGGCAGTAGCTTATATCAACCGTCAAGGCGGGTTACGTTCGCGTTGGCTACACATGCTGGCACGCAAATTGATCCTCTGGAGCTGCGATCGTCTTCTCTCGTTGAGAGCGACGCACGTTCCGGGCGCTCTGAACACGGGGGCAGACCTGTTGTCCAGAGGCGCGCCAACGTACGGGGAGTGGGCGCTGCACCCGGAGGTCGTGATGCAGATCTTGGCTCGATACAGTCGAGCTGTCGTAGTTCT
This sequence comes from Nelusetta ayraudi, assembly GCF_046127955.1. NCBI lineage: Eukaryota > Metazoa > Chordata > Actinopteri > Tetraodontiformes > Monacanthidae > Nelusetta > Nelusetta ayraudi. Next base: position 3,952,308 of record NW_027466095.1, read on the forward strand.
GTTCGACTCTCGCCAGAGAGAGGGAGCACGGCCACGATGTGATCCTGGTGGCTCCGCACTGGCCAGCAATGCACTGGCTGGGGGAGATTTACCAGTTAATGTGCGCTCATCCGTGGCAGCTCCCGCTGCGCCGGGACCTGCTGTCACAGGGGGCGGGGGCGGTGTTCCACCCCCACCCGAAGTGTCTGGCGCTGTGGGCTTGGCCCCTGAGTGGCTCAGCCTGTCAGCTGTGAGACTCCCGCAGCGGGTGATTTCCACCATCCAAAACGCTCGAGCCTCTTCTACGAGGTCTCTATATGGCTGTAAGTGGAAAGTGTTCGAGCGCTGGTGTCACAGGAATGGTCACATTCCTTTTCAGTGTCCGGTGGGGGTGATTTTGTCATTCTTACAGGAACTGATTGACAAACAGAAGGCTTTCTCCACAGTTAAGGTGTATTTGGCCGCTGTCGCCGCCTACCATGTGGGGTTTGGGAGTCAGACCGCAAGCCAGCCCCCGCTGGTTTGCCTGTTTATGAAGGGAGCTCGCAGACTCCTCCCTGTGTCCAGACCACTGGTGCCACCGTGGGATCTGGGTGTGGTCTTGGAGGGACTTAAGGGTCCTCCCTTTGAACCACTGGATGGGGTGGATCTGAAACACATGTCCCTTAAGACGGTGTTGTTGCTGGCCCTGGCCTCGGCTAAGCGTGTCAGTGACATCCATGCACTTTCGGTGCACCCGTCATGCACTCAGCTCTCTCCCGGGGGCATGAGGATGACTTTGAGACCTAACCCGGCTTTCGTGCCTAAGGTGGTAGGCTCTTTTTCCCCTATTGACCTGATGGCGTTCACTACCTCACCAGAGGAGCTGCAGCCACAGGCCTTATGTCCGGTCCGTGCTGTGCGCACTTATATGGATAGGACAAAAGGGTTTAGGAGGAGCGACCAGTTGTTTGTCTCCTGGGCCAATCCTCATAAGGGAAAACCTGTTACAAGGCAGCGCCTGTCCCATTGGGTGGTGGAGGCGATTGCCATGGCGTACTCGAGTCAGGGCTTGCTGTAATATGAGTGAGATGTCTCACCAGACAACCCTTCTTGCTTGGGCGAGTGAGAAGAGGTGCTTATTTTGAATGGCGTGTTACCGCCCGCAGGTGGCATTTATGGTAGGTGGGACTACCTGATGCGGACGGATACACTTCACCAGCCAATCAGGATTGCCGTAATGAGATTAATGCTTCTGAGGGCTGCAGCGGGGGCGTGCATCCCATAGTGAGACATCTCACTCATATTACTCAGAGAACCGGGGTTATGTAAATAACCTTAAGTTTCCTACTACTTTTAAGTCAAGAGTACTTGATATGTTTAAGGCAATCGCTTGCCACAAATACTTTAAGTGTGACGGTAAATGGTTTTGAGTTTAAGCAAGTCAATGTTTTTGAGTAAAGTGTAATCAGTAGATTTAAAGAAAAAACGAATAAATGTTAAGTTCATTGAACATTAAAATCCTGAGTTTTAATTCTTGAAATTATTAAGTTTTCTTATGTTATTGCAATGAAAAAGCTGAATGAATTATTTGAGTACCATTTACTGACAATTTTTGAGTTGGCCTAATCAGTAATTTATGAGTAATTTAAAAGTATATCTAATATCAACTCCAAATATTTAAGCTCTAATATACTCAAATGTTTGAGTTTATGAACTCAATAAAAGAAAATGTGGCAACTGATTGCCTCACTTTTTTTTTGAGTTCTGCCAACTTAACGTATATTCCAGACTATAGAGCGCACCTCAATATAAGCCTCACCCACTAAGTTTTTTTTTTTTAATTGGAAATGTACATATATAAGCCGCACCGGGCTATAAGCCGCCAATATCTAGGTTGTGAAATGAGATATATATCGGATAGATATCTGGATAAAGATTAGATTGATAGATTTACTGGTACACAGAAAGATTTCTGACTTGTTTATTTACATAACTGAACTGATTAGTTTCCGAAGGGTGCCGGTAACACAACAATAAAAGTGCAGATCAACCAAAACAGAAAATTTGCGCATTGAACCCACTGAACACACGTCGAACCGCTGTCACTTTTTCTTCATGCGCACTGGAACCATTAAAGTCGCTTCATGAACACTGAACCCAGAAACGACCTGTCACTGTTCTGATCTTCCTCCTGCGCACTGAAACCGCTGAAGTCACTTTCTTCAGTGTCAGAGTTCAACAGTGATGATATTATTATGTTTAGTTGCGGGTATTATTATTTGTGGTTTAGATGTTTGTGTTGATTAATATAATTAGTTTAGATGTTTGTTTGTAATAATATGGTTATTAATATAGAACTGTTTAAATAATTAGCTGACCTACTCATAGGAAAAAGGCATTGTTGCAGGAGTCACGCAAAGAGCTCAGGAAGGAACAAAGGGAGGCACATTCCTCACTAACTGGTGACCCTGGGGGACCAGAGGATGGACAGAGAGCTAACTGACTTTGTGACCACCATAAAACTTTATAACCCGGTCATTTAAAGGGGGGAGGGGGGAGGGACTTACAATCCATCTGAGGCATGGGGGAGAGGAACCTTTGACCTTAGGCATATCTTGCACCGTATTGGTACAGGTCGCACTGGAACAAAGGATGGATCGTTTGGCTCCGTGCCAAATAAGGACTTGTTCCTTGTTGCAATCAGTAATCAGAGACTTGGAACAAAGGCTGCCTCAATATCCAATGAGGCTGGGTTCTGGAGACCAGGCAGCCAGTCACAGGAGGACAACATCTGGGAGCGTCTGCATGTGTTTTTTGTATAAAAGGACTGGGTCAAGGGACAGATAGGAGTCAGACTTCATGCCCTGACAATACTTTGTTGTTGCTAGGGTTTTGAACTCAGCCCAGAGCTCTGTATATTTGTATCCTGAATTGTTTATTTACTAAAGACATATTTAAATTGGCATTCTTCTCCTGAGACTTTTCATTCAACGAACACACGGATCAGCAGCACGACACAAGGAAATTCTCTGATCCAACAACAGCCTCAGAAGAGCTTCGTCACATCCCTTTTCTGTGTCTATGTCAGTGTTGCTCTCCGCGTCGCAGCTTGTCTCGTTTTTGTACTTCCTGCTAAAGCGCCCCCTGGCGGGTGAAGTACAATCCACAGAAAAGCCGCACCTTTGCATAAGCCGCATGGTTCAAAGCGTGGGAAAAAAGTAGCAGTTTATAGTCCGGAAAATTTGGTATCCGGGTTTACAGTGCAGTGGCCTTCACACTCACAAACCTAGATAAATCGTCCACCTTCTTCTTCGTCTTTGTTGGTTTATGGAAGGACGCGAACGTTCACCCTAAATACGAAACGCACTGTCAGGCAGCTGGATTGTCCACACCAGGTTTCCTTAGAAATTTAGCGTTGCAAGACGTAAGCTAAGTGGGAGCAAGACCCTCACACTATGTATATTCTTACGTGTATATACGTATAAGAAACATTCTATGTGTAGGACAACCAAATTAGTTTTATAGCATTATGAGTATAGACTTTCATTCATGTATTTATGGGCTGTATACTAAAACTTTGCCAATACAACAATCATAAATCAGGCCAAATTTTACACACTGGACCTCTAAATCTAGTGATTGAGGTGTCAGAGCCAAAGCCTCAACCAAAGCTTTGAGCAATTCCCAGTTTCATTGTGCAAGCAGGGAGGGAGTGGGTGAGGGGGTTCCATGAAAATCCTTGTTCCCAGTCAATCTGGGATTGATAGTTTGTTCTTCCCCGGAGCGATAGTACGATAGTGCGGAAAATGACAGAAAAGAAGATTGTCATCCATTTTCTCCTCGGTCGATTGGGGGACGATAGTGTGGGTGGATTGTTTTCCAAAAAGATTGTGTGACTACTCAATAAGTGCAACAGGGATATTAACGCATTCAAAACATAACAACAGGATAAAAACACAAATGAAATGAAGCTGTAAAACATTGAAAGCATCTACAAGCTATATCCTATTGCACAAATAAGAAATATGATCCAAAAGATGGATACATGGTATTAAAAAAAAAGAAAAAAAAAAAAGATTGATATTGCATACAAATTTAAGAATAACATGGTGGTGTCGTGTCTTTTAAGACAAGAGGCCATTTGTTTTTACAGAGCCTTCTCTCGAATGTAACACAATGAAAATTGTCCAAACCCAGCGGCCCTCTGGCCTCCTTCCAAGTATTTTCAATCTGCTTGAAGCAAGCCTTCGCTCCTCAACGCTATCCCATCTCCTGATCTCAGCAATGTTCCAGCAGAGTACCATGACTTCAGGGAGGTTTTCAGTAAGGTCAAGGCCACTTCACTCCCTCCTCATCATCCCTATGACCTACTTTCTGGCACTAGTCCACCACGGGGTCATATGTATGCGCTGTCTGCATCCGAAAGACAGGCCATGGAATCGTATATAAATGACTCCCTGGCTGCTGGCATCATCCACCCGTCCTCTTCCCCTGCTGGTGCGGGATTTTTCTTTGTGGCGAAGAAGGACAAGACCTTAAGACCCTACATAGATTACAGGGGCCTGAATGACATTACAGGGAAGAACCGGTATCCTCTCCCTCTCCTCTCATCGGCTTTCAAACTTCTGGAAGGAGCTACCATCTTCACCAAGCTGGATCTTCGAAACGCCTACCAACTGGTACGCATCCGGGAGGGGGACGAGTGGAAGACTGCATTCAACACTCCCACGGGGCACTATGAATATCTAGTCATGCCTTTTGGTCTCACCAACGCCTCCACCGTTTTTCAAGCCCTTGTCAACAACGTGGTCCGTGACATGTTCATTAAATACGTTTTTGTGTACCTCTACAACATCCTCATCTACTCCAGAACAAAGGGGGATCATGTCCACCACGTCCAAGCGGTCGTCCTCCGACTGTTGGAGAACTCCCTGTTTGTGAGGGCAGAGAAATGTGAGTTCCATGTCTCCTCGGTCTCTTTCCTTGGGCATGTGATTGGACAGGGGAGCCTACAGATGGACCCAGCCAAGGTCTCCGCTGTCGCTGTCTGGCCAATCCCTGAGTCTCGGAAGCAGCTACAGAGGTTCCTCGGCTTCGCCAATTCCTACCGCTGCTTTATCCGAGGGTTCAGCACAGTAGTAGCCCCTCTCATCGCCTTCACATCTCCGACAACCCCCTTCTGCTGGTCTCCTGCCGCTGCAGCTGCGTTCCACACTCTTAGGGCCCGCTTCAGCTCAACCCCCATCCTTCGCATGCCAGATCCTGAGAGACTGTACATCGTGGAGGTGGATGCCTTAGACGTTGGGGTGGGGGCGGTACTCTCCCAGCAGGCAGCCGATGACCAGAAGCTTCATCCCTGTGCCTTTCTCTCCCGGCGTCTCTCCCCAGCCAAGATGAACTGTGACATTGGCAACTGTGAGCTACTGGCAGTCAAGCTGGCGCTGGAGGAGTGGCGTCACTGGTTGGAGGGTACCACACAGCCTTTCCTAGTCTGGACCGACCACAAGAACTTGGAGTACATTCGGCCAGCCAAGAGACTGAACTCCAGTCAGGCTCGGTGATCCTTATTCTTCACAAGATTCAATTTCACTCTGTTCTACTGTCCTAAGCCCAACGCCCTTTCTCGCCAGTTCCTGAAGGGAGAGGAGTCAGCCGTAGGAACGGATACCATCCTTCCCTCTGCCAACCTGTTTGCCGCCATCACTTGGGGAGTAGAAGAGAGAGTAAAGGCAGCCCTGAAGAACCAACCTGGACCCAGCACCTGTCCCCCCGATTGGCACACACCTGACCTTCCACCCGGGAATCCAACGCACTAAAGACGTGATTCAGCAGAGGTTGGCGGGCCTCACTGGAATACCAGGACACCCGTGAGTTTGACAATGCTTGTCCGGTCTGTAATCAGCACGAGACTTCCCATCAGGCCCCTGCCGGACTTCTGCATCCCCTCCCTGTTCCTCATCGTCCTTGGTCCCACTTTTCTTTGGACAGGCCTACCACCATCTCAAGACCATACAGCCATCATGGGTGTTGTGGATCGGTTCAGCAAGATGGCTCACTTTATTCCCCTGCGCAAGCTCCCCTCTGCGAAAGAGACAGCTGAACTAGTTCTCCAACACGTCTTTCGCATCCATGGGCTTCCGGTGCACGTGGTATCTGATTGGGGGCCCCAGTTCTCATCTGTATTCTGGAGAGTTCTGCACCCACATCGGAGCTTCGGCCAGTTTGTCATCCAGGTTCCATCCCCAGTCCAATGGTCAGACTCAGAGAAAGAACCAGGAGATGAAGGTGGCACTTCGTTGTATGGTTTCCAGTAACCTATCATCCTGGTCACAACTGCTGATGTGGGTAGAATACGCCCACAACACCCTTACCAGCCCTTCCACCAGCCTCTCACCATTCCACTGTGCGTATCGTTACCCGCCTCCTCTTTTCCCTGCCCTGGAGAAGGAAGTCTCTTGCCCATCCGTCCAGGCCTTCATTCGCCGTTGTCGCTACACCTGGGCCTGGACCAGAGCCACCTTCCTGCGTTGTGTGACCCGATACACATCCACCGCCAATCACCGACGCACCAAGGCCCCCACCTACCGGGTTGGCCAAAAGGTGTGGCTCTCAACCCGGGACCTTGCGCTCCGAGTTGACTCCAGGAAGCTGGCACCCAGGTTTATTTTGCCATTTGAGATCGAGAAGATCATCAACCCAGTGGTGGTTCGGCTCAAACTTCCTCGTTCCATGAGGGTTCATCCGACTTTCCACGTCTCAAAGGTCAGGCCGGTTCGGGAGAGTACACTGATCCCTGTGTCTCCTTCTCCTCCGCCTCCATGCCTCGTCAATGGGGGTCCAGTCTACACGGTGCGACGGCTTCTCTGCTCCAGGCGCTGTGGGCGAGGTCTTCAGTATCTCGTTGACTGGGAGGGGTATGGTCCAGAAGAGCAATCATGGATACCTGCAAGCTTCATCCTCGACCCCCGCCCCATTGCAGACTTCCACCAGCAGCACCCGGATCAACCTGCCAAGCTAGATCTAGTGTCTCCTTCTCCAGATGTAGATGACTCAGTCTCTTCTTCGGGGGACACTTCCTCTGTAGAAGACGGATCCCTCCTTCAGACTCCCTCCGGTCGCCCGACTCAGGTCATGGATGGGTCTGGTTCGGAGGAGGTCTAGCGTCTCCTGAGGGCCTTCCCTTCTGCCCAGTGTGTAACTATTTTGGGGACGTCAGGGGCCGTCCCCTGAGGAAGGGGGGGGCGGGTTCTGTTATGGCTTGGATATTCACTTCCCCCACTTTAAGTTGTTTGCAATCCAGCCCATCATCAAAGCGACTCCATTCTGCTTGCCCACTTTGATCTGACTGGTTAGGTATAAAGACCCCTGCTTGCCACTCATTCCCAGCCAGATTGTTATTTATCTTTCTGAACTCACCTTACTTTCCTTTGACCAGCCTGTCCTGCCTGATTCCTGATGTCCTGCCTGATTCCTGATTAAAGACTCTTTAAACTTAACCTGTCTGTCTGCTGTACTGCAGTTGGGTCCAACACACACATCCATTTTACGCCTGCTTTTTGGAGTTCGGTCCAGAGGGACTGTTGGCTTGCGTGCGTCAGTTAGGAATTCAGTCATGGTTTTGTTATTTTTCCTCCGAGGATTTGCACTGGCAGAACCTCCTGTCCAGCATCCTGAAGCAGGAAGGCAGGACGCAGATGATCGAGGATTTGGACTTAGTGGCCAAGTGTGAGTTGTTGTGTCGTAATCCAGTCACAGCTGCGTGCATGTTTGACTACAGATGGCATTGTTTTCTGAATAAGGTGTTTCTGCCCAACTGCTCAACCGTGTGAGAGTGCGTTTCCGAACGACCTCCCTGTTGCCTAGCGACGTGCAGAAAGACAGGTTAAGAGAAACCAGTGTTGCACATTTTTCCAACTAACAAGCAAACTCTTGAGCACAATCTGCAACAGCTGAAAGCCTCTTGACCAGATTTTTTGACTATTCGTTTTTTGAGCGACTGGACATCACGCAAACACGAAGGAAACATGTTTGCCCTAGAGTTTATCCTTGGCCCCCAATGCACGTGTTATGCTGGTGAAGAACGTGGACGTAGAGGATGGTCTGGTCAATGGAGCGTGTGGCACAGTGACGTTCTTGGAGTTTAGCGACAACCTAGCTTTCCCCGCTGCTGTGTATGTTCGTTTTGACGATGCCAGAGTGGGCTCAGCGCATGTAGCAGTATAATGCAGGGATTCTACTGTCATCGATCCTGAGGAAGTAAAGGCGACCCCCCATGAGGAGGTGTCCGTCTGCAGTTTCCTCTTACGTTGGCGTGGGCGTGTGCTGTACACAAGGTACAGGGGTTGACTGTGGACGAGGCAGTGGTCTCGTTGCGTAAAGTGTTTTCACCTGGGCAGGCGTACGTAGCATTAAGTCGCATTAGAACTTTGTTGGGACTGATCATCAAGGACTTCAAAGAAAAGGCCATTTACTGCAAAGACACTATTAAAGAAAGCATAGCTAGTATTCTTACATTACAAACCGACTGAAGTGGACGGACTCGTTTTGTCTGTGTTTCCCATGAACAGTGAAAATTTGAGTCACCACCTTCTAGATTTGGTGCCTTACACGAAGCATTTACAGCCTACCTGTATTGCTGTCAAAGAGACGTTGCCCACTACACACTCTTCATCAGTGTCCAAATGGAAGGCTACTCTTTTCACAGCCTTTTGACTGATTAAAATCCTATTGTGGTATACCCATAAACACACGTGAATATATATATATATATATATATATATATATATATATATATATATATATACATATATATATATATATATATACATATGTGTATATATATATATATATATATATATCCTCATGTCCTCATGGTTCGTGTTACACCGGCACACACCCCAAATTGATAGAGCTCCAGGGTCTAGAGCAGAGGTGGGCAAACTACGGCCCACGGGCCACATTCGGCCCATTGGTCTTCTTAATCCGGCATCCCACTAGCTTGCGCATTTCCCTTATTTACAAGCACCACAGTCATCAGAGCTGATCACTGCCACTCTCATGTCTCAGCAGCGTCTCTCCGCACCGCAGCGCTATCAATGCGTAGCATTTTTGACGTAACCATTGCTAAATCCCGTCAAGCTCAACAGAGCAGATCGCACTAGACAGGAAATCTGACACAAAATCAATGTAATATTTTTCCGTCCCTTTCGAAAATAAAACACTACGCAGGGCAAATATAGCTGATCACAACTTAATATAAACATTACGTCATAACCGACGACACCAGGTCTAAAGGCAATTGATTGAAGGGTGACTGCCTGGCAAACCTATCCATGGTGGATAAATGCTGCAGTTTTTCCATGTCGGAGAATCAAAGTAGTTGAGTAGTTGGAACTGATTGATCTCCAGAGTGACATTGTCTTAAAAGAGAAGTTCAACTCTCTTTAACTGGATGAGATTTATGCTTCATTAAGCACAGCCACATTTCCAAACATCCAAAAGATAGCACAGAGGATGCTGGTGTTGCTTGGCTCTACTTATGTGTGTGAACAGACTTTTAGCGTGACACTGTCCTTTTTTAATATTTGAAAAATGAATTAACAAAATAATCTTTTGAATTTTTGTTTTTTACTGTTCTAAGTGTTCTGCAATTTTTCCAACATGTATATATTTTTTGAGAGAGAAACAATGCCGGAGCTGTAATAAGACGGTATTACTTGTGTTTGCAGAAATAAAAACAAGATTAAGAGCTGACAAATTTATGTTATGTTCGATATGTATGCATTGGATGCTGGGCCGGCCCATTACGCCCATTTCACACTGGACGCGGAAGTACTGCGAAGCGCCGGGCGCTTCAATTCGGCGCCCATGTTAATCAATGTAGTTGTTCACACCAGACGCGAACGGGGGCGCGGCTCGTGCCATTTCAAGGGAAGTGGAGTGCCGACAAAATTTGCGAGCAAAGCTCCAACTGGTTCAGACTAGACGCGAACAGCTCGGCAACGGTCGACAAGCGCTTCTGCTCAGCTCCTGTTTTTTTAACTTCCACTCAAGCTTTTTTCATCATGGGTAAGTAAATAAACTTACAAAATTAATAATACATCATGTTTTACTTACTGTACCCAACATCTTTGTGCTGTATTGTGTGTATTTATTAGTTAATCACATAAAAGACGTGAAAAAGAGAGAGTATGGTGTAGAAAGTAGTAGTGTAGATAAACCGTTGAAATACAAATATTTGTTTATCTACTATTTACTTTTATTACATTTATTTTCTTTTCCTGTTTCACGGTGCGAGTTGTAGACAGGAGGAGAGTCCTTGCGTTGTACCTATTGTTACGCAGGCGTCGCCAAAGAAGAATGTGGGTCCACCCCATTAACAAAAAAAGAAAGGAATTTGGTGTGTATCACCATCTTGTGGCCGAATTGTCCCTGGACAGAGATTGCCATCTTAAATATTTCATGATGTCTGCTGAGAAGATGGATCATCTTTTGTATTTGATTGGGCCTGATCTGACCACACAAAGAACCAATTTCCAGGAACCTATCCAACCAAAACAACAGCTTGCAGTGACACTGAGGTAAGATAACAAAGACAAATATGATTTTCCAGCACAGTGTATGGTGTGATTTTTTTTTTAATAACTGGAAAACTATAATCTAAAATATTAAATACAACACAACAACCAATAAGAACTTCTTAAATAAATGTTAACATGGACATGCAACAAAAAAAAAGTAAATACAGTAAATACAAAATGAAAAAACAAAGATTTGTTTTTGGCTCAACCCTTCTTTGCTATCCTAGTTGAAATGGTGGTATATTGAGAGGGAGGAGCGGTCTTCAAGCTCCTTTAGCATGGACATGCTCCTCTTCACACCTCCAGTTTGAGATGGGCTTTGGAGCGAGCTGTATTGTTGTCTCTCCTGTTGGTTTGACATTGGGGGTTGTGCATATTGTTGATCTGTTAAGGGAGGTGGGAGTGGGAATTGTTGAAAATGGGATGCTGGTGGATATGGATAAAAACCTGATGGCTGGTTTGACTGCTGGTAAGGACATGGGGTTGGTCTGTAAACTTGGGTGGGTGGTAGCTCCGCTTCATTTTCCAAGTGCGTGAGGTACTGCAAGATATGGAGTTGTGCACGTGCCTGGGAGCTACAACTCAGTCTGTTCAGTTGCGGAACAAGGCTGAGGGTGAAAAAATACATCTCATCCTTATCTTTCGGGACATACGGTGGGACTGGGACTAGTTCAGATGTCAGCAGTTGAAGCAGTTGTTTTACCCCCAGGGGTGCCCGAGAGGGTGGGATGATGAGCACCCTAATAGGACGGATAAACAGGCAACGACCAATGCTAAAGGAAAAATGACAATGAGTCCAGTCTGTCCATGTGGCAAAGTCTGCAAGAACCAGCATGGCCTAAAGATTGTAGTAGAGGGAGGATGATTGTTTAATCTAACCGATCAAACTCCCTAAGGAATGAAACAGGATGCCAACTATATAAACATGGATTGTACAAGCAGTTCTTACTCTGACCGCTAGAGGGACCCGAGGGGGTAGGGAGGACGTCGTCCCTACTCCCACGAACGGACAGACTCGGGACAGAAGAAAGAATATTTGATATGAATTTTACGGAGCACCACTTGCTCTTGATTGTCAGTGTGAGCAAGAAACACTAGAATCAGCCTCAAAACCGTTTCACCTTAACTGTGAGTTCTTGGCCGGTACGTAGGGATTTGAACCACACTTTAATAACCCAGTCAAACAACGATGTCAGGCTCGATACACATTTATTTTAACAAACATCAAACATTTTAAATGAAGCAGTATGACATAAAATGACCACGAAAACACCACTAGCAACGAAAGGTATCTCTGTGCGTGTTGTGTGGCCGTGTGGGTGCGTGTGTGACAGGGAACGGACCCTAAACTGAGACCTAAAGTATCAAAATAAAAGGAAAGAAAAATGATGACCTATCGGCTGTTGGAACAGCCAACCAGACTGTTTACGGGCTTTAGAATCTAAGACCAAATTTATTGTGATGCATACCAGACTTCAGAACAAAAGCGAGTGACGAGGCTTACGTTGGATGAGCGTCGGCCCGCAGGGGATCGGGAGATTGCTGCTTGATGGTCCTCCAAGGTGGTCCTGGGAGATTGTACCGGGCCGTTCGGGTCCGGCAGCGTGCATGGAGCTCAGAAGGATACACCAAGCTCAGACGCTGGAAGCCCGTTTTGCTCTTGTCTGGGTGATGTCTTCACTGGCAGTTCAGCATCGACGTGCGCTCTTCTTTGCGTAATCCAAGATAATTGCGGCGATCAAACAAATTACTCAGTTACTTCGAAGGCCAAACGTTGAGCCAATTAAAAACGGGGAAAACTGAAAAATGTCAAAAATCGATCTCGAGATCGTGGGAGGGAAAAAGTTGAAAAAGGTAAAAATTAAAATGAAAGTAGCGATCTCGGAGCGAGTCTCCGTGCTGTCAGCTGCCACTTAAAATTAAGCAAAAAAGTTGGCTTAATGCCAACACAAAAACGATTTAAACAAAAACGAACAATTACAACAAAAACAAACTAAGTATGAGAGGGAAAACAAACAAAAACAAGGCCTTCACGAACGAGGGATGAGAAATTTCTGACCAGCAGATTGAAATTCACTAGCTTAAAGTTTCGGGACGGGGGCGGTATCCCGCTCTCGGAGAGCCAATGAAAAGGGAAGAATTAACTGTGTAACGCAGAGGGAGATAAACTGATGCAACGTGTGTCCAAGTATAAATCAACCCCCCAGAGGCACTTCCTATTCCGGCCTCTTGAGGGCACTGTGGCTCCACCTGAATTTCCATTGTACTTCAGGATGGAATCCTGGATTGACCAAACCTTGAACTAGGGAGGCCATTCAAAGTCCATTCATGCTTTAATTTTGACAACAATTGTGAATACGTGAGTTTGAAGTGTCCCTGTGGAGAAGAAAATACAGTTTTTAACATTGTGCAAATGTGAGTCCCTCACGACATCTGGTGTTGTTGTTCAAAGCTGAGGAATGTCCTGGAGCAGATGTCATAAACCTTGGGGACAGTTCCAGGCAGTACCCCTCGTGCCTGGTGCCAGGTCCTCTTGGGCTGACTCCCCCCTGTGATTTGTGGGGAAAGTGTTTTCCTAAAGTGGGTATTTTACGGTCTCTCCTGACCCCAAATGAGATTTGATCATCAGGAGAGTCGCATCACAGCCAAACGGGTACCACCTCTGCGTCATCCCAACGTGGTTCATCGGAAGGCCGTGCTGCAATAAATTCCTATTGTCCTGTGAGAAGATTAGGCCCAGATGCGGCACTACAAGATCCACCAGGCCAAAATGAAATGTTTGACGGGGAAGCAGGTGGTGCAACGCATAGGTCCAGCACCTGGTGAGACGCAGGAGGAGTCCGGCCGGGAGTCAACCCACAGTGCCCAGACCCTCCACGCCCCACAAGCCCCTACCTATGTCAGGCATTCTGAACATTGCGGGGTCATGTGGCCACCTGCCAGCAAGGAAAGAGAGTCGATCCAGTTTGACGAAGATCTGGACCAAGTCCTTGAAGTTACTGCAAGGGGAGACACAGATTAGAAGTTGCGGACGATGTCTGCAATGACCGTCAGCATTGGTACTGAAAGGTTTGGCATAAAGGAACAACGGCAAGCCAGAGGTCTAGGGGAGCCAAATAGACGGTAGGTTAAGATTAGCAAGCTCCGGAAGGAGCTTAGATTGCTAGGGCGGCAGTTCAAGCAGGCAGGGGAGGGGGAGAAGGCTGGGTTGGCAGAGCTCCGGAAAAAAATGACCACCCTCCGTCGAGCCAAGTGGCATAGGAGGAGAGGTAGGGAGAGAGCCAGGAAACGTACAGCCTTCATCCCAAATCCTTTTGGCTTCACCAAGAAGATCCTCAGGCAGAAGAAAAGTGGCCACCTTGCCTCACAAACTCAGGTATGCAGCAGACCCCCATCAGAGCATTTATGGATGATCTGAGAGTGACTATAACATCAGTTCCGAGCTGTAGATGGATCCTGCAAGGTCTTGAGCATCTCATTAACTGGGCCCGGATGAACTTCAAGCCAGCCAAGTCCAGGTCGCTGGTGATGAAGAGGGGGAAGGTTACAGGCCAGTTTCGCTTCTCACTAGGAGGCATCCAGATTCCATCTGTGGGAGAAAAGCCAGTTAAGAGCCTAGGCAAGGTCTTCGACTGCACCTTGAAGGACACCGCAGCACTCCAAGCAACATCAGAGGAGTTGGGAACCTGGCTGATAGCAGTGGATAAGTCAGGGCTACCAGGCAAGTTTAAAGCCCGGATCTACCAGCACGGCATCTTGCCACGACTCCTCTGGCCACTGCTGGTCTATGATGTGCGAATGTCCATCACCAAGTGCTTCAAGAGGAAGGTCAGCTGTTTCCTGCGGAAGTGGTTGGGCCTACCGCAAAGTCTCAGCGGCATCGCCTTGTACGGGAAGAACAACAAGCGAAACTGCCCCTCAGTAGTCTGGTGGAGGAGTTTATGGTGACACAAGCAAGAGAGGTGCTGCTGTACAGAGACTTTAGTGACAAAGTCTCCTCGGCTGGCATTGAAGTAGAGCCGGCAGGAAGTGGAAGGCCCATGAGGCAGTCGACCAGACGAGTCCCCCTTGCGACACAGCGAGCTGGTGGGAACAGTGGCATCTGGACGTGCAGGCCTCGGGAGCAATCCAAGATCCCGCTACAACAAGGAAATACGGAGGGAAAGGAAATACGTCAACTGATCCAGGAGAAGATCCAAGCAGGGGTGGAGGAAGCCCGTCGCAGTAGGGATGCGGCAGCAAGGGGCATGGACCTGATGGGAAGAGGCAGCTGAGCGGAAGATATCGTGGACAGAGCTATAGAGATCTGAGCCACACCGGATCAAGTTCCTCATTCAGTCGGTGTACGATGTCCTCCCAAGCCCAGCTAACCTCTTCCGCTGGGGCGTGGCCGAGATTCCACTGTGCCCTCTTTGCCAGGGAGCTGGATCGCTGGAGCACATCCTGAGCTGCTGCCCAAGGACACTGGGAGATGGGCGTTACCGCTGGCGCCATGACCAAGTGCTGCGGGTCATCGCAGAGGCCATCAGCACAGGGATCTCCACCAGTAAATACCATCAACCAACAATGCAGTCCATCGCCTTCGTTAGGGCTGGACCACACCAGCTACCTAGACACAAGCCGGGACTTGATCACCTCGGCTGGGTCGCCTGGGTGAGGGTGTCTGATGTTGCAAGACCCAAAACATCCAAGGAACCCAGGATACATCACTGATGATGTGTCTAGGTTGCACCAAAAGTGTATTCTACAACTTGTTCTGTAGGCCCTGCAGTTGTTGAAGATTGCCTTATCTTCTATGTTGTGGGTTTTCAGTTGCAGCTCGTGATAAGGCTTGCACTCTGGGGTGTGTTGAGGGCGTGGCGGACTTTGGTGTGGGAGTGCCTGGTGTTGCAGGCCTTGAAAGCAGTCCAGAGGGTACACTTTCATCAGAGCTTTGGTATGCGGGTGTTTCTTCACTCTGATCAACACGCCGGAGAGTACTTTTAGAGCTATAAAAAAAGAAAGACAAAAAACTTTTTTTGTGAAGTACAGACTAGAATCAAATTATTTAATATACTGTATATATATTTTTAAATTAAGTATGCTATCAAGTTCAAAAGATCTAGAAGAAGGAAAAATTTCATTTATTAAAAAAAATAATATTAACCTTCTGGGCTGCATATGTGGAATCATACACATTTATATATATATATATATATATATATATATACATATATACATATATATATATGTATATATATATATATATATACATATGTATATATATGTATATATATATATATATATATATATATATATATATATATATATATATATAGATAGATAGATATATAGATATATAGATATAGATATTATTAATGAAATGTTTTTCTTTTTCCCACGGATTCCTTGGTACAGGGGAAACTTTTTCCAGCCTTGGTTTCCAATATAGATTAGGCAGGAGCACCGTGTCCAACACCGTACACATGACGTGCCAGGCAATCGAGAGGCGGATGATGGACACCCAGTTTCCCAAGTCCACAGAGCAGATGTGGAGAGATACCGTCTCTGCTTTCTGGTTTAGGTGGAATTTTCCCAATTGCCTTGGGGCTATTGATGGCAAACACATTGTCAACACAGCACCAAAGTAATCAGGAAGTCAATACTCCAATTATAAAAAGACATTGTCAATCATTCTACTGGCACTGGTAGACGTAAACTACAGATTTATCAACATCCAGGTGGGGGACTATGGACGTTCAAGTGATGGAGGGGTCTACAGTGGATCTGACATTGGAATTGGAATGGAGAAAAAAACGCTGCATGTTCCTGCTGACTGTCCTCTGCCAGGATCAGACCAACAAGGGCCAGTGCTATACACAATGGTTGGAGATGCTGCCTTCCCTCTGAAAAGGTACTTAATGAGGCCATTCCCTGGACGCCGCATTGGATGGTGGAAAAATATATTTAACGACAGACTGTCCAGGACCAGAATGGTGGTGGAATGTGCCTTTGGCATCATGGCAGCAAAGTGGAAGGTTCTTTACACCTGCATCTATATGGAACCACAGAATGTGGATATCAGGCAGATGACAGCACTCTGGAGTCTGGATCTGCTCTAGGTTTCTTCCCACAGGAGAGTTTTTCCTGGCCACTGTCGCACTTGCTTGCTCTGGGGGCCCAGTTGGTTGCCTTTTCTCTGATTGTACAAAACACTTTGAGACGTCTTTGGATGTGATTTAGCACTGTACAAATAAAAGTTGATTGATTGATTGATTGATTGATTGATTGATATAATCCCCAAGGGGTACTAAAGGCGGTCAGGTGCCTGGAACTCTCATCGACAAAGCCCTGGTGGTAAGCGCTGCCTTTGTCAAAATTGGTATTGAGAACCAGGAGTAGCCCCCCAGGTTGTCCAGCAGATCTTGAATGCGTGGGAGCAGATGACGGTCTGGGACAGTTTTGCGGTTTAACTCCCTAATGTCAACGCATAGACGCAAACTCTTATCTTTTTTGAGTGAGGTGGACTTTCTTATCCAGCCATGGTCAAGCAGTTTCTGCACATACTCTTTTACCTCTCTGTACAGAGGTTTATGGTTCTCTGTGACAAATAGATGTCATGTTAAATTCTGATTACAATTTTTGATGAGTCTGTGGGGACATCTACTAAAGTGGGAAAGGGGTCTAAACCCTCAGGGCAGTTGTTCTCTGGGCTAAGCTCAAATCACATTGTTCCACCCTGGGGTCATGCTCTGACTCTGCACTTCACCTCACAGATTTGGCTAGCGTAGATTGTAAATCCCTTCTTTCCAACTCACACAGTGCATTGGGGCAGGGTTTTGTCAGGGGCTACAATCTGGAGGACAGAAATCAGAGTTTCCACTGTGCTTTCACTGACACTCATGGCGTCCTTCAGTATGGCAGTAATATCCACCTGTTCTTCTCTTTGATCATCTCTGCAACTCTGACTGATTAGGATCTGTACTTGTATGTCGGCATGTCCA
Organism: Nelusetta ayraudi; assembly: GCF_046127955.1. Classification (NCBI taxonomy): domain Eukaryota; kingdom Metazoa; phylum Chordata; class Actinopteri; order Tetraodontiformes; family Monacanthidae; genus Nelusetta; species Nelusetta ayraudi. The sequence continues at coordinate 3,969,832 of NW_027466095.1, forward strand.
TGGCTCTCACTGCGTATCTGTAAATTAACATAAGCCCATCCATCAAAGGGAACCAAAGTGCCATTTGCTGCAGACATTTCAAGGGGTTGGTCTGGGAATACGGATGAGAGTGGCTCCATTTTGACATTGGGGCAATGCTACCTCTACCCACGCCCTACCCACCATGGTCACCTGAGCCTCTGAGTCAAGCAGCATTTGGAGTGGGACCCCATTGATTGCACATGACATCATGCATCGCTTGCCAATTAGTTGCACTATACGTTTTCTGAGTGTTTGTTGGGACTGTGCAGTTGGGTTTACAGGGTTTACTGTTTCGACTGAGTTAACCTGTACTGGCGGCTTGTTAATGATAAGGGTAACAGGGAGCCTCACTCCTGTGACCTCCTCTCATTTTCTGATGCCTTTCTTCGCAAACAGCTGACTGCTCTATGTCTTTCTTGGCAGTTCCTAATGTTCTTTTGCACACAGCCCTGACATCTAAGATAAGATAAGATGTCTTTATTGTCACTGAACATGCCAATTAAATTTTCATTGCAGCTCCCATGTGCAAAAAGTAAGACAAGAAAATAGAATTAAGACAGAAAGTAAAATAAATCTGCCCCTGTTCTCAGTTGATGTCTGGGATCGATTTGGGGGTCGGGAGGAGGGGGAACCCACATTGGTCACAGGCTCTGGGGGTTTGACAATGCGGGCAAAGTGTTGGGCATTGAGGTCACTTGTCCGGTCGATGCAATTTCTGAACCCTCTACATTTATTGACTTTATACTTAAAATATGTGTTATTACTCATTTGACATGGCATGCTGCACACTTTAGCACACTAACCATTTTTTCCTCTAATGTGTTCAGATTACCCGCCTGTGCTTAGTCGGAGGGACCAACCCAGAAAGCATGATCAGGCGAATGCTACCTGCGAGCAACGGTCTTGCCTGCAGGTTCAACGGGGCGGGAAAGTCACCGAAGAGGGCCTTCAAGGACACACCAATGCAGAACTGCATCTATGGTGAGTCTGCAACAAATTCCAGGTTTACTACTTTATGGATTTGGCTAATTGACGGACATTGAATCTAATTCATGCAAAAACTTGAGTTAAAAATGTTCACCTTAAAAATACATATATTCAAAGATTTTCACAAACTTTCAATATTTTTCAAAAATAGCAGATCTACAAGTTCGCAGCGTGGCACTTGGTGCTGCTATTTTTTTTGATAATTAATGAATAAAATAATGTTTAACATGGATGCATTCCAGGTCTAAATGGATGAGCTTCATATAATTGTTCCTCTGTAATGCTCAGTAAGTCTAGTCACTCTGTATTTGATGTGAGTTCATCGGTAGGAAGGTTTCTGAACTGTCCAATGCCCTCCTGAGACAGATTAGACAGAGATGGTGGCATTTTTTATGAGCATTAGTGTGGATAAATGATATGAAGATGGGGTTAAAAATTGGTAAGGTGCCTGAAAATCTAGTGCACTAAAAAGGACACCGGACATTTGTCACTTTTGAATGGAGTGTGACCACTGCTGCTTTTATAACAAGTACCATATTTCTTTCTTTCTTCTTTTCCACAGCAGCTGCTCATCAATTTGACCGGAAGCTGACTGAAAAGCAGTACGAGGATGCAATGCAGAAGTGGCTGTGCTATGCAGGAACTTCCCATTAGTCTGACGTCCCATTAGTCCAACAAATTTCCCATTGGTCCGGCGTCCCATCAGTCCAACCAAATTGACCACAAGTTGGACAAATAGGACGTCGGACCAATGGGACGTCCCATTAGCTCAGACTGTCATCGCTACTTTCTGACAAACACGCATCCCAATAGTCTGACGTTCCATTACTCCGACTGTCGGACTAATGGGACGTTGCACCAATGCCATTATCTGGCGCTATGCACCAGAAAGGAGTGGTGGAGTCCAAGGAAGGATTGGCCACAGAGTTGAGTTGAGTTGTTTCATGGGGACGAAAAGCTGTTCATCTTATTCATTTTGAACTGCAGTCCTATTGTGAGATTGAAAGCTATTAGTTTTGTTAATGTTGAACTGCAGTCTTATTGTTCTGAACTATTGATCTCTTTTTTTGTACGTTTGTGTCCCCTGGATCAGGGCTAACCCGCTGCTTAACCCATTTAGACCAGGTAGATTGTTAAAAAAAATATAGAACCTAAACTAAAAAAAAAAAATGTGGTGCATGTTAATGTTTATTCTTTAATAAATTGTTAAATTAAAAATTGGTGTGCCTGTTTTTGTTCATAGAACATGCAAGTGTCACTGTGGTGAGGTTTTTGTCTCATCATTTCCTGTTTTATTTTTAAGACCAGACCACCTTCTTCTCATTTTAGATCATGTCCTCTTGTGCCACCTGTGTGTCTGACATAATTACCCATTGGTTCCACCTGTGCCTCGTTACCTTGTGTGTTTAAATAGTCTGTGTGCCCCTTGTGTTGTGCCAGAGTGTTGTTGTTTGTCATGTCTTGTGCCACTGCCATGTAATAGGTCACACTAAGACAATTGGCCCTTGAAATCGAGTGATTGTGTTGGATACTATTTTGTTATTAGTCATAGTTAGTGATGGGTAGATGAGGCATCATGATGTGTTTCGACACATTGCGTGTATACACAATAATATAATTGAAGTCATTGGCTTTTATATTGTATTATTTCATATCTTCATTTAAAATATCTTGGCTATTTTTAGATATGGTCAGTAAATAATGTGAACACGTATCATAACGTGGAAATCTAAGTGAGCGTGTTGTGAATGAGGATGCTTGTGGACTGATTTTGTTTTGTTTTTTTACAAATTTTTATTCAAAAAAATGAGCTTTTTTTTGAGACAACTTCTCCAGCTGTAGAAAACACCTGCTCACATGGCACAGATGAGGCTGGAGTGCAGAGAAATTGTAAGGCAAGCTGGTAGAGGTTTGGATAGACTGTCTTTTGGTTGTCCCAGTATCTCAGAGGATCCTGGGACCTGGCAATATTGCCCTCTGCCAGGTATCTCTGCATCTCCTGGATGGCGTCAGCTGTGGCACTTTTGGTCTGCCTGTCCACTTCGATGTCAAAATGTTGCAAAAGGTTATCTAAAAAAACAAATTGGCATTTTAGTACATGATTTCCAAACCACAACAAAAAACAATGTTGAATAACATGCCTGAAGTGGGTGCAGACAGCTGTTGTGAAGATGGTCCCGGCTGGGGCTCATTTGTGCGTCCGATTAGACGCACATTCTGACCGCAGTCTACTGATGGCCTCGTTGCACTTGGGGGAACTGCGGAACCCGAGTGATTTAAATCTGGGGTCTAGAAGTGTTGCTAGGGTCAACACACTTAATGGTGCGTGCGTGCGTGCGTGCGTACGCTCCAGTGCATGATAGAGCATCTTCATCATCGGGATGACCTTAGACCCCGACACTCGCCTCTCTTCAGACAACTCCACTGTAGCGTGATGGAAAGGAGCAAGCACAAGTGTTTCTCCAATGATGGTATACTCATCAGCTGTCAGTGGAGTCACATCTGTTTACAGAGAGGCCAGAGATACCCACACTGGTTCCCTCATCATATAGCCTTGACAGCATTTGATATGTGCTGTTCCAGCGTGTTGGCACCTCATTGATAAGTTTCAGGGTTGGTCGTCCCATCTGTTGCTGCACTTGAGCAAACTTCTCCTTGGCTGTAGTGCTTGATCTGAAGTATGTGACAATGTGCCTAGCTTTGTGTCTGATGGATGGAAGTGTGGGGATCTGATCACATGATTTTCTAACTAATAAATTGAGACTGTGCAATGCAAATCGAGTGCCGAATTTGGAGCTGTCTAGTGGATGCGATCAGGTTTGGTACTGCGTCAGTCACAAAACACTTTACTTTATTGGTTATGGCCCAGTCCTCCTCCATGCCCCTTTTGACTTGGGCCAAATTGTCAGCAGTGTGACTTTGTGGAAAGTATTGCACTCCCAACACAGATGTACACAACTGCAAATTCTCATTAATGTAGTGACAGGTAAGAGCCAAGTAAGCCTCCATGTTCACAGATGTCCACATGTCAGCTGTTATACTCACTGCCACAGCTTGTTGTATGTAGCAAGGGTGATAAATTGCTTTGTTTGCTGAACCCAGTTGCCCCAGGAATTATATGATCACATGGGTCGAGGTGGCCAATGGATATCAACGCTCTTATGACGACATGGAGGCACGTGTTGATCTGGCCAAACAATGGCCAGCCTGCTGATGTCATATGGTCAGGTGGGTTGGTGTAGCCAATCACCACCAGCGGGTGGGTATATCAGGCCTCTGTGGCTCACACTCAATGAAGCAATGGGGGAAGGCACATGAGAGATGAGCTACAGGTTGGTTCTGATATACCCACCAGAGATCTCTTTTTTTTTTTTTTTTTTGGCACTGCAAGGCTGTTTTGTCATTGCCAGGTCCATGAAAAGATGGTGAGCTAAAGAAGCAGGATTTGAGCGCTCCTACAGCAGAAACGCTCCCCCACCTGCCAGGCCGGTAGGGGGCTCCTTGGAGCTCAATTAAAATCTCTCACCCCACTTGCTCAGCCGTGGCCCCTTTCCATCCACACCAATACATACTGACATACATTTATACTCATCTATATACACACACCTTCTTTTACTGAACTTTCATTTCCTTCCCATATTTCACCCTGACTGCTGCATTTGACCCCAAACCCAGACGTGGATTTTTGTCATGAACTGTGGGTGGGCGGGCGGAAGGGTTGGGTGGCTGCATAAATGCTGGGCTATGGAACAGTTTGTCTGATGGTTTTGTTTACGTTTTTGGTTCTGTGTTATTTGTTTAAATGGCCATTTTGTTTTCCTTTTGCAAACTTACTTTTGCTCACTGTATATAATTTCACCTTGTTTATCACCATTCATATATAAATATATATAACTGCAAACCTGTCTCTGGTCTCGTCTCCACTCCCTCCTTGAGTGAACTCTAGAATCTTCTGAGTCTTCTATTACGTGCGCCTCACATTGGCCTCGTTTTGATTAAATGCAAGTGCTACATGTACTTCCATTTTCACTCGTTCCCGTTCCTCCTCATACTTTTTGGCCACCATTTGTTTGATGGTCTGAAAATTACACCAAGTCAAACCAAAAGAAAATCCATATATTTAAATTAAAGATGAAATAAAATTTAGATACTTTTAGATAATACTTTAGATGATTTCCACACAAACCTTTCTGGTTGGCAAAACATGAGGGCTCAAGGACCTGAACCAGTTCCCTGAACCCTTCACTCAACAATGCTGAGGGGCTGTCAGTCCTTCAGGATGAAATTCAGCAGAGCCTCATCCAGCATCTGCTTCCTGGAAGCTTGATGGTTAAAAATTACGTAAATAATAAATGAATAGGAATTAATTATCAATAAAGCAACTGAGTAAGTTGTAGAGTGGCTGTATACCTGAGTTTATCCTGGGTGCATCTGGGACTTCATTCTCATGCCTGGCCCTATAATGCCTCAGCATTGAAGAGGTGCTTTTATTTAAATATGATAGTTCTGTCGAACAAATGCGATATTTAACCTGCAGAAAATAATATGAATTGTAAACTAAGAGTCACTTTGAAATTAATTTGAATTCAGATAGATCAAGTGGAAACTCTGAGAGGAACAGGATGAATAAACAAGGATATTAAAACAAATACCTTATTTTTCGGACATGAGATCAAAATGGTCCTACACAGCGGAAACCGTTCTCTTGGCTTGAGGCTGCGCCATAATTCTCGCTGAAATTAACGATGATCAGATTAGATCATAGATTATTTCGGCCGATACATCCCATTGACAGATGCGCTTCCTTATAAACACAGTTTGGCGCGTCAGTGTCAGTTCGAAGCGGTTTCTGTATCGGTCACGTGACTATGTTAAAGCGATACGCGCACCGACACGGGGTTTTGCTCTATGAGCTCCACGCATGCGCCGACGCATCAGTGTTGCCGGACCCATCACTAGTCATAGTTATTTATCCAAATGTGTGTTCCTGTTTCTGTGCTCCCTCTTTATGAGTGAGTTTCTGTTGACTTATATATTTTTTTTTCTGTTTGTACATTCATAGCCCGATTGTTTTCATCAATGTGAGATTTTGATTTTGTTAAGTCTTATTAGATTTGGTCTAGCTTTTGGTTTCATGCTCTTTAGTCTTTTTTTTTTTTTTTCCTCCTTGAGAGTGAATTTCAGTTTAGTTTACTTTGTAAGATCTAGCCCAGTTTTCTTCCCCTGGAGTGATTTTCAGTTTGCCCCCTTGTTCCTCCTCTGATCGCTTAGATTCCCTCGGATTTTTAGTGGTGAGCAAGTGAAGCCTCGTGATGCACTGAGGCTTTCCTAACAATTGTGCCGAAAAAGATTCAAAATTTCAAGAATTCGGTGACGGTCACATCTGGTGGACAACTGAAGACATGGCAACCTCTAAAGAGCACAACTGAAGCACTGGCTCGGTTTCAATCCCATGACAGCAATAAAAGCTCAGAAAATCTTGGTCATTCAATTTTGTCTTTCATACCAAATAACGATTATGTCATTACAAAGAATATGCAGATGCTCTCCCCCATACTCTGAAACACATTCCAGATTAACGCAAAGAATAAATACAAACTATATGAAGGGTTAAATGTTGGTTCAGGGTTTATTTAAAGCTTTGAGCTTTATTCTTTATTTAAAAACTGTACTAAAAGTCCCTAACAGATTATATATTCTTCCTACTTTGCAAATGATCATGGTGTTTGAATTCAGACATTGTTTTTTGGTTTTTTTTGGAAGTGTAACCCTTAAAGGGCACCTATGATGCTTTTCCACTTTTCTGAGCTTTAAAAACTGTCACAATGTTGAACTCTATCATCAAACGATCTCTATCGTCAAATAATGACATTCATTCGTTTGGACGTGAGCCCTGCAAATTGTTGGGCATGGTTCTCAACGCTCTGTTCACGGAGATTTTTTTCAACACTGGGCACGGAATTACGTAATTGTGTGCCGGATCTCCTTTCATGGCCAAGCTCCGGCACCCTCTCGGACTGGTTTCGCCCTCCCCCGCTCTGCCCCGGAAGTGATTCCGCAATGCGCTGCTCCAAGAAAATGTTTTTTTCGGTGTCAGGGAAATTATAAAATCTAAAATAAAAAATACTGAGCGACTACCGAAGCACCAAGGACCACAACCGTTGGAGTGGAACGAACAGAGAAAATGTTGGAGGTTTGTTCAGCCTAATGTGGATGCGATGGAACACCGGTCCGGTGGGCAACGGGAGTGAGACGGGCTCGACTCGGCCCCCTGGTGGACGACGAGAGAATAGTCTGACACTGCAATATTTGAAAACCTGTATGAGGACTGAGTGTATTGTGACCTCAAGCAACATTAGTTTTAAGACTACTTGCAACGTACAACTGCTGAATCGTGTTGATGAACTGTTAGCCACCACCGCTAACGCCGTGTGTTGTGTGTGTGTGTGTGTGTGTGTGTGTGTGTGTGTGTGTGTGCCCAGAGGCACTTCCTATTCCTGCCTCTTGAGGGCACTGTGGCTTCACCTGAAGTTCCATTGTACTCAGAGCTCCTTCAGGATGGAATCCTGGGTTGGCCAAACCTTGAGCTAGGGAAACCATTCAAAGTCCATTTGTGCAATTGTGAATACGTGAGTTTGAAGTGTCCCTGTGGAGAAGAAAATACAGTTTTTAACATTTCGCAAATGTGAGTCCTTCATGAACATCTGGTGTTGTTCAAAGCTGAGGAATGTCCTGGAGCAGATAAGAGTCATAAACTTTGGGGATAGTTCCAAGCAGGACCCCTCATTCCTGGCGCCAGGTCCTCTCGGACTGACTCCCCCCTGTGATTTGTGGGGAAAGTGTTTTCCTAAAGTGGGTATTTTACGGTCTCTCCTGACCCCAAATGAGATCTGATCATCAGGAGAGTCGCATCACAGCCAATCGGGTACCACCTCTGCGTCCTCCCAACGTGGTTCATCGGAAGGCCGTGCTGCAATAAATTCCTATTGTCCTGTGAGAAGAAGATTGGGCCCAGATGCGGCACTGCAATAAGTATAAAGGTATGTAAAATATCACTTGTTTTAGTTCTGTGAATGTTAGTAGAGCTGCAAAATGATATCTCACGTTTCTGTCTGTGTGTTTCGACGATATTAGCAGTTGTTTAAGGACACAATTATTGTGGACTTTTTTTTCTCAAGAACTTAGACTTTCGTCAAGTAAAGACAAAAATAAAAACTTATCAAAACATCAAAAAAGGAAAATTACTTATTTTCCTGTTCACACCATTATAAGCTAATGTTGTTCCCAGTCTTAAATAATAAGAGAGGCTCTTATACTTTGGTTCTCTTTAGTCAAACCATTTTCTCCCCCTTCAGTGTGTTTCCAATACTGTACTTGCAGTATTTTGTGTATATTGCATACTATTTGATACATTGTCAGCACGGAATATAAACAACTGAAGTGCTGTCATATACGTCTGACATAAGGGAATGATAATGAAAATGTATTGGCAACTATTTGATTGACTTTTATTCATTTGTTGGTGTGGGGCTAAATGCTATGATTTATTATTTTTTGGCACTGCCATTAAGTAAATGGACTGTACATATATATAGTGCTTGCAAGCACCTTCATGGTACCCCAAAGTTGGAGTGTTCTGTATATCTTTTGTCAACTGCTGGTCAAAGACAGATTGTAAGCCTGATTTGGACTGTTGCACTTGACATTATTGTGTGAACTTTGGTGTACTAGGACGTGGAGTATTTGTCTGTGGCCAAATTGAAAGGGGGTCCTTTGTTGCAGAGCACCGTGGAGAGTTAATCACACATAATGACCGCGATAAGAGGCATAAAGTACACAAAGAAGCAAAATACGTTCCTGTTTGATTTTGAATGGAACGATAGCAAATGGTGGTAAGTAAAGACCTACAACAGAACATTTGCTCTTGACAACATTTTGGTGTCTAAGGAGAAATTTTCCACGTTAATTTTCAGCATTGATGCCTCACGTGAAGATGGCTCACTGGGAAGGCTAGTTAATGATGCCCCAAATCCCCAAATTGCAAAATGAAAAGGTTAACTGTTCAGGGTAAACCTCATCTTTGCTTAATCGCAATTGAAGACATCCAAGCGGGGATTGAAATAACCTAAGACTATGGGGAGTCGCAATGGCCATGGCGAGTTCAGGTGAGTAAAAACTACTTATTCAATATGCATCTCATTAAAGAAAGTTATTTGAAATTGAGATTTTTTTCATTGTTCTACATACAAATATTTTATTTTAGTGTTGGGTTTAGAATTTAAGTTGACAACAGGAAAAGTGAGTCCTTGTACTTTCTGTCAACCTAGATTTGCATGTGTGAAAGAACTGAAGGTGTTCCATATGTCCCCATTGCTAGGTAGCTAATACTGTGCAATTTCTTTAAAACTTTCTATATTTTACACTGACTCTATTATACCAAGGCCAGATCATGTGAATCATATTCGTTGTGTTATTGACCAGTTCAGATCTAAGATCCAGAATATTTCACATTAGCTGTAACTGCCACATTTTATTTTGTTAGGTGTAATTCCACTTGTCACATTTATGTGTCGCTATAGTTCAGCATGTGCAAAATTTGTAGAAGAAGGAAATTGTTGACGATTTAGCAAGGGGCTAAAAGTTAAGAAGAAAAGAAGCCTAATTCCTTGTAGCGCACAGCCAATGAGGTATGTTTTTGTTTTATTAAATTTTGTTTTATGACAAGTTTACATTCACTTAATAACCTAATTTGCCTTTATATTTTATGTGCTAATTATTTTGTCCATGTGGTTTTTCTTTCATTTTCACGGTGTTGTGTATATAAATAAATACATCAGTCCAAGGAAACCACTTGTGTCTGGACGTGCTTCAGAGGAGTTGCATTAGCCAATGGAATTTCTTTGCAGAAAACCAATGCTCAGATGGAGACTCAACCGTCTGCACAGCCAGAAATGAGTGAGATATTTACCTCTTCCCTCCAACAGGTAACAACACACCTATGACTTCTATTTAAAATTAAGTATACGTGTCAGATGAGTCCAAAGCATAAATTAAATACTCTCTTCCTGTTAAACAATTTGCATTTTGTAATCTCAATAACAATATCACAACTGCTCATCTGTGAATACCTTAGCATGAAAGTATTTGACATCCCACTTGTAGCACGAAACTTCTCCACAAGAGGGAATTGATCATTGTTTCTAAAGTCTGTAGTTTTTTTTGTTTTACTGAGGTTTTTGTCTACTTAAGATGCTGCTAATGGGTTTATATTTATTTTGTGATGAAGTGGATCCACGTACATCAGTGTTGAGTTTAGAGCTTTCTTTGACAACACCAGGAAAAGCTAGAAGTCAGTAACCTGGACTTTTCTTGTGTTCAGTTGTCATAGCTTTTACAGCCTAAAACAATATGAGGACATAAGTGTGAGAACTGAGCGTGTTTCAGACAACGTCCTCATATGGTCTGAACCATGAACTCCCAAGTGTGTTACATTGTCCTGATATTGCTGGGTAGCAGATACTGTGCAGTCTTTTACACTCTCTGATATACTGAGGCCAGATCCTTACGTAAATCATATCCATTAGGTTATTGACCAATTAAGATCTAAGGTCCAGAATGTTTCTCATAGTCTATTGTGTTTCTTTGCACACAACCAATGCTCAGATGGAGACTCAACCGTCTGCAGAGCCAGACGTGAGTGAGAGATCCACCTCTTCCCTCCAACAGGTAACAACACACCTATTGCTTCTATTTAAAATTAAGAACGTATGTCAGCTGGGTCCAAAGCATAAATTAAATGCTCTTTTCCTGTTTAACAGTTTGTATTTTGTAGCCACAATAACAATATTACTACTGCTCATCTGTGAATACCTTAGCATGAAGGTATTTGACATAACGTTCTGCAGTACTAAACTTCTCTGAAAGAGGGAATTATCATTATTTCTAAATTCTGTATTTTTTTTTTTGTGCTGTTCATGTTTTTGCTCACATAAGATGCTGCTAATGGGTTTACATTATTGAATTTGCGATGAAGTAGATCCATATACATCAGTATTGAGGTTTGAGCTTTCTTTGACAACAACAGGCAAAGCTAGAAGTCAGTAACCCAGACTCGACATGCGTTCAGTCGTCATGTCCTCATATTGTTTTAGGCTGTAAAAATTACAAGTGTGTGCGAGAACTGAACGTGTTTCAGGCGACGTCCTCATATGGTCTGAATCATGAACTCCCAAGTGTGTGTTGCATTGTCCTCATATTGCTGGGTAGCAGATACTGTGCAGTCTGAGGCACTCTCTATAGAGTCTGGTATACTGAGGCCAGATGCTCCTGTGACATGTTTGACAGTTTGTTGAACAGTTAAGGTCTTAGCTCTAGAATCATTCTATTGGTCTATTGTGTGCAGTACACGGAAATTCATCACAATCTTCTGTTGCATTTCTGTGAAATTACAAACAAGTATTGATTCTCCATTTCACTCAAGGTCCGTCAGATCACTAGAGTTGTTCCCTTCCATCAGACAGCTACTGCAGAGCAGGTATGACACCTCTCTCCACCTCCTTCATTCAAATTGTTTTGTCCTTATATTGTGGTATTTGCCATATATGCAATAAGTCGGGCTGAAGTTCTTTACATTTGATTCTTTATTTAAATAGCTAAGGGCAAATTGCCATCCTCTGACTCTAAAGCGCCATCATGATCAGTGTGAGCAACGTCCTTTTGATGTCCAGAAAAACACGTACAACAGAGAGAGGCAGATGACTTTCAGTCTGATCGGTAGAGTGAAAGATGCTGTAAGTATTCAACCTCAAGCAAAAAAACATCATTTTGGTTATATGTAAACATTTTATGATTCAAATTATCCAGCAATTGGAGCCTAATTCCTACTACTCATGTACAATAGACAACTTTGAAATAGATTTTTTTTTTCGTAAAATATTTGTTACAATTTTATGCAGTTGAGAAGTTCTAATAATACAAAATTATATTTTATGCAACATTCTTCTTTGTCATACACTTTTACATCACATTGCACAATGAAAAGTTTTGTGCTTTAGGTTTTACTATTTTAGTATTTCATAAGTAGGGGCAACAGAATATCTTTAAAGCATTAAAAAAATGAATATGACTTTGAAGGATAAACATGGCTTGGTCGATGAAGGTGGATTTCATGATGGAAACTCTACAATCTCAAATGACCAGGTAAAAAAATATCTTCTTCTTCTCTTCTTCTACCGCTTCATCCGTGGGTCGGGTCGCGGGGGCAGCAGCCTTAGCAGAGATGCCCAGACCTCCCTGGCCCCAGTCACCTCCTCCAGCTCGTCCGGTGGGACCCCAAGGCGTTCCCAGGTCAGCCGGGAGACATAGTCCCTCCAGCGTGTCCTGGGTCTTCCCCGAGGCCTCCTCCCGGTGGGACATGCCCGGAACACCTGCCCAGGGAGGCGTCCAGGAGGCATCCGGAACAGCTGGCCCCTCTCGATGCGGAGGAGCAGCGGCTCTACTCCGAGCTCCTCCCGGGTGGCCGAGCTTCTCACCCTATCCCTCAGGGTACGCCCGGCCACCCTGCGGAGGAAACTCATTTCGGCCGCTTGTATTCGCGATCTTGTTCTTTCGGTCACTACCCAAAGCTCGTGACCATAGGTGAGGGTGGGAACGTAGATCGACCGGTAAATCGAGAGCTTCGCCTTTCGGCTTAGCTCCTTCTTCACTACGACGGACCGGTACAGCGACCGCATCACTGCAGCCGCTGCACCGATCCGCCTGTCGATCTCACGCTCCATCCTCCCCTCACTCGTGAACAAGACCCCGAGATACTTGAACTCCTCCACCTGAGGCAGGATCCCCGCCGGACAACATCCCCAGTCGAAGTCAACAGCGCCCCGCCTGCACCATAAACAGTGTCTGTGGCGAACTGCTTCCCCCTCCTGAGGCGCCAAACGGTTTGCCAGAACTTCTTCGAGGCCGACCGAAAGTCCTCCTCCATGGCCTCCCCGAACTCCTCCCAAGCCCGAGTTTTTGCCTCCACTACCGCCCGAGCTGCAGCATGCTTGGCCTGCCGGTACGTGTCAGCTGCTTCCGGGGTCCCACGAGCCAACATGGCTCGATAGGACTCCTTCTTCAGCTTGACGGCATCCCTTACTTCCGGTGTCCACCACCGGGTTCGGGGGTTACCGCCACGACAGGCACCGGAGACCTTACGACCACAACTACGAGCAGCCGCGTTAACAATAGAGGTGGAGAACATGGTCCATTCGGACTCAATGTCTCCGACCTCCCCCGGGATCTGGGAGAAGCTCTCCCGGAGGTGGGAGTTGAAGACCGTACTGACAGAGGGCTCAACCAGACGTTCCCAGCAGACCCTCACAATACGTTTGGGCCTGCCGGGTCTTTCCGGTCTCCTCCCCCGCCAGCGGATCCTGCTCACCACCAGGTAGTGATCAGTTGACAGCTCAGCCCCTCTCTTCACCCGAGTGTCCAAAACACAGGGACGGAGGTCAGACGACACGACAACAAAGTCGATCATCGACCTCCGCCCCAGGGCATCCTGATGCCAAGTGCACCGGTGGACACCCCTGTGTTCGAACATGGTGTTCGTCACGGACAAACTGTGACTAGCACAGAAGTCCAGCAACAAAACACCGTTCGGGTTCAGATCGGGGAGGCCGTTCCTCCCAATCACGCCTCTCCAGGTCACACTGTCGCTGCCCACATGTGCGTTGAAGTCCCCCAGCAGAACAACGGAGTCCCCAGTCGGAGCACCATCCAGCACCCCTCCCAAGGACTCCAAGAAGGCCGGGTACTCAACACTGCCATTCGGGCCATAGGCCGAAATGACAGTGAGAGACCTGTCCCCAACCCGAAGGCGCAGGGACGCGAGCCTCTCGTTCACCGGGGTGAACTCCAACACGTGACGGCTAAGCTGTGGGGCAATAAGCACGCCCACCCCAGCCCGCCGCCGCTCACCGCGGGCAACGCCAGAAAAATGGAGAGTCCAGCCCCTCTCGAGGAGCTGGGTTCCAGAGCCCATGCTGTGCGTGGAGGTGAGCCCGACTATATCTAGCCGGTACCTCTCGACCTCCTGCACCAGCTCGAGCTCCTTCCCCCCCCCCCAGCGAGGTGACATTCCATGTCCCTACAGCCAGAGGCTATTTCCGAGGCCCGGGCTGTCGAGGCCCTCCGCCTCGACCGCCGCCCGAACCATACTGCACCCGACCCCTACAGTTTCCTCTGTTGGTGGTGAGCCCACAGGAGGTGGGACCCGCGTCGCTCCTTCGGGCTGGGCCCGGCCGGGCCCCGCGGGCGAAGGCCCGGCCGCCAGGCGCTCGCATACGAGCCCCAACCCCGGGCCTGGCTCCAGGGTGGGGCCCTGGTTGCGCCATACCGGGCGACGTCACGGTCCTCTTTTTGATTTGCTTCATAAGGGTTTCTGAGCTGCTCTTAGTCTGTCCCGTCACCCAGGACCTGTTTGCCTTGGGAGACCCTACCAGGGGCATAAAGCCCCAGGCAACATAGCCCCTGGGATCATTCGGGCACTCAAACTCCCCCACCACGATAAGGTGGCAGCTCAGGGGGGAGATGGCAGCTCAGGGGGGAGAAATGAAATGGAGAATGAAAAAAAATATGAAGTATCTAAACAGAAAAACAATTGTATTTGGATATTCAAATGTTTTTTTTGTTTCCGTATTAAAGGTCCAGTGTTTAAAATTGTGCTTACTGTATGATTTTTAAATTGGCAGTATCTTAACATTCTGCTCATTAATACATTAATGAAAGTGTATACTTGTAGTACAATAACAGTAATTTGTTTTTCCAACCCGTAGAACACTTCTCATAATAATAATAATATACATAGAGCAAGGGTCTTGCTTCTAGTTGGCTGCCACCTTGCACTGCCACTTTGAAAAAAGAAAAAAAAAAACCTGGTGTTTAAGGAAGCAAGCCTGACAGTGCTATACACAGAATGTGCTGTCAAGCTGGCTTCTTTATAACACTAAAGGTTCATTCTGTAAAATTTGTATCACCTTCAAGTTGTACTACACACTACATGATGGGATCGTAGGGAGAATCATCCTCTAGCTATTTTTTTTTCTACATTTTATTGCAGGTCTCTCCCGATGAGTCTTCATATCATTCAAATTATGAAGATATTGACTATGTTCCTGACTCATCTAGCAGTTCCTCTGATGCAAGTGTCTGCAGTGAAGAACTGAGTTTTAAAGAAGGTCATGTTCTCCAAAAGTGCAAAAAGACATGCCAAGAACGAAACCTACAACACAAATTGCCACATCTTCACAGAAAAGCAGGAATTAGTCATTCGCTCAGTGCGTTTACATGGCACTAGAGAAATTCAAATTATTGCCTTAGTCCGATTATGATCGGAGAACTCACGTGCATGTATGATCGGAGTTTGAGAACTCCGATTGGAATCGGAGAACTCCGATTGAGACCCCCAGATAATGCGATTGGAATTCGAATTTCTCTGCCATGTATACTTAGTCGGAATATTAACTGGACAATGCGTGTGCGCATGCGTCGCGCCCCTACAACCTATTGCTCCTCCCTCTCACGACTCATGACCCCGGAACTACATCGCCAAACCGAACAGACGGCGTGAAAAACCGGAGATAGAACATGGCGAACGAGACTGTTCATTTTTGGAGAGAAGAGGAGACTGAGCTGATGCTATCTCTTAAAGAGATGAACATTTTAAAATATATAGATGGACGGAAAACGCGCAACCGAGACCTGTTCAAAAAGGTAGCGCAGCAGATGCAGTGCTCCGGCTTCGCGCGCACCCCCGAACAGATCCGAATACGTTGGAAACATGTAAAAAAATTATTATCAAGCCAGACAGAAAAACGGCACCAGTGGCCACGATTGTGTTGCCTGTCCGTTTGGCGACGCGTTGGAAGAGCTCCTTGGACCCAGGCCTTTGTCTCAAGCAAACCACCATGGTGTCGACATAGGGTTCGAAAGTCCCTCAGGTGAGTTGTACTGAATTACCGTCCGTGTGTTAGCATGTATCAATTCCATCGTATGTATATCAAATGTGAGATGTAAACATGTTATGTTCTTTGCAGACACGTCTTTGCTAGAGGCAGGAGAGGGGATGGCGATTGAGCCCACCCACGGGTCGCCAGAAGAAACCGAGAGCGATGCCGAGACCATCAGCAGGCCTGAAACTCCACATCAATCGGGGATGTTCACTTGTTAGTAAGATAATGAAAACACCAAGCAATCACACAAAGGGTTGTTTCAGCATATGGCTTAGGCAACTCGAATGTAATTAACTTGAATTCATTTGTGAAATTATTTTTCAGTCACATCTCGCAGGCCGAGACGAAGGAGGCGCCATTCAGCTGTTGACCAGGTGTTGGACCACATGAGGGAAATGCAGGCGGAGTGGGTGCAGCAAATGCGGCAGAGCCAAGAACGAGAGGAACTCCTGGTCAGCAGCATAATGGAGAGCAACGCCACGATGGTCTCGGCCCTCATGGAAGGCCTCCGTGGCCTGCAGGGAGCTACGGCACCGCAAAGGGGCCAAACTGGGTACGATAGTACCCTTACCTATCACCACATGTGATTCTACGAGAGAGATATTTTTAAACAAAAATATCTAATATTTATGTGTGTATATAGTTCAAGTGCAATAAATGC
This sequence comes from Nelusetta ayraudi, assembly GCF_046127955.1. Classification (NCBI taxonomy): domain Eukaryota; kingdom Metazoa; phylum Chordata; class Actinopteri; order Tetraodontiformes; family Monacanthidae; genus Nelusetta; species Nelusetta ayraudi. The sequence continues at coordinate 3,986,494 of NW_027466095.1, forward strand.
TAGAAATGTTATTTTCTTATATTTGTAGTTTATAATGTGAAGTTTTATTTTCTGGTTTGAATTTGTTTTGTTTGAAGATTGTTCTACAGATATTCTTTCTTGGGGGGGGGGACTATTTATATTGACATTTTTGTTCATATTCTTTGTTACAAGAATTTTCACTTTGTTAATAAAAAAGCACACCAAAAAGATGTTTTTGATTTGTTTTTATTTTGGTAAATTCCATGTTCCAAAAACACACAAAAACTGGCTAAAATAGTGCCTTTCACAGAGGAAGATTTGCTGCCATATACTCTGTTAGAACAGATCTTGTGTTTTGCCCAGTAGAGCATTCACTTCTGGTGTAGCAACGGACACCTGGCTGTGGTAGGTCAATCTCCATTCTTGCTGCCTCTTCTGACCAGGTGGTATGGACAGTCTCTTTTTCATTTTCACAGAAGTTGTGTAGTGCACAACATGTTGCAATAACATTTGGCGTAAAGGTGAAATGGAAGTCACTTCTCTTGAGCAGCACTCTCCAGCGTGACTTCAGTCTTCCAAAAGCAATTTCCACTGTGGTCCTCGCAGAGCTTAAGTAGACGTTGAACGACTCTTGTTCTGCGGTCAGAGATGTGGAACGGACAAAGCCTTTGAGAAGCCAGTCCATGAGTGGGTAGGCTGGATCCCCAATGAGAAAAAGCCTGACGGAGGTACCATTTATGTCCTGTGGCTCCTGAAAATAGGAAGACATCATAGCAGTAGTTAATAAAGAAATCTGAAATCTGTTAATGTACTTATTCTGACACATATATATTATACCCTACTAATGGTCCGCTTAAAGTCAGCTTAAAGATAAATAAAAAACGCAACTCAACGACTATATCAGTACTGTGTACACTCACCTTTGGCAGTAGATGTGCTCGGCTAAATAACGTCGACTGTCTGAGGACATTTGCGTCGTGTGCACATCCAGGCATCTTGCAATTGATGTTCCAAAAACTAGGAATTGAATGCTAATATTAGCATAAACACACACAAAGCTAAAAATGGGACGAACAAACAAGCAAATGGTATTATGGCTAACTCACCGGTATGTATCGTCCACCACGGCCTGAAGAACATACGAGGGCCAACCTTTTAGATTTACAGTCTTTGTATCCATCAGTAGGTGGCAAAACTGGTATATGTGTTCCGTTGACGCATCCCATGATTTGTGGTAAACCGAACTTCTGCTGGAACCGGCTTGCGGTGGCACAAGCTTCCTCCAGTCTGCACTTTAATGCTCTTTTGTATGACTGTCGACACCATTCCTTTGCAGAACATGTACACAAACTTTTTGACTGTGGATTTGTGCACTCCAAACTGGTTTGCAATGACGCGGTATTCAGCACAGCTAGCCAGTTTGTACAAAACAATAGCGGTTCTCATCTTGAGGGGAATTGGTGCTTGAACAGTCAACTCCTGGGGGCTTAAAACATCTTCCATGAGTCCACAAAGTTTGTCGAATGATCTCCTCGTCTTTCGGAAATTGTCTTTCCATTCCGTGTCCTAAAACTCCATCAATACGACCCTCTCCCACCAGTCTGTGCTCCGATCCCGCATCCAACAAGACCGAGAGTTTCGGGTCAGTAGCGATGGCACAAAGCGTAGCAGCGTCGACATTCTGTTGTTGTAGCCCTCCGACAGCATACGACGTTCTTGTCTGCCTTTTAAAATTACCATTAGCACGAGTGATAGGGTACACCTTATCTGCAAAGTAATTAACACGTACAGTAAGTACGAGACAAACAAAGCTGTACGACTCTCCTCCATCTTGTCGCTCAAAAATACCGGTTCCCGCCGAGCTGTAGTTAATTTGACGTAATAGGTCAACCGGAAGCAGCTGACAAGCTGAAAAGACTCACTCCACCCCCTAGTGTTGGGAGGATGACACGTTCCCGTCAATAATTCAAATTTCTCAGCTGCATGTATACGGGGACAAGGTGAGAACTCCGATTGGACGAGAAAACCGAATTATTGCTTAGTCCGATTAAGCTCTGCATGTAAACGCACTGGCTGATAAGTTGTGAAGCTGATTCTTCAAGTAAAGCATCACGCAATGAAAATAAAAATCCACAACATAACATAATAGTTACACCACTGCCAAACACTGCAAAACAAAGTAAGTACAACAAGAATCAACATTATCTATTTTGTAAGAAGTCTATTTCTAAATTGGCAAGACACATGGAATCAGCAGACAGTGACCATCCTGATGTTGCAAATGCTTTCAGTTTTACAAAAGGATCCCGTGAAAGAAGAGATCTCTTACGGTCCCTGAAAAAGAAGGAAAACTTTAAGCATAATGGCAATGTGGCAAGCTCTGGCACTGGAGAAATGGTTGCTTGTCGCAGACCCACTACAACCAAATCGTCAGAAAATTTTCGTCACTGCAAGTTTTGCCAAAGACTTTATGCAAGAGATAGCCTTTGGAGACATGTAAGGAACTGCATCCATACGTCTACAGAGGGAAAGTCTGCTTTGAAACAAAAACGGATCCAACTGGACTTGCCTAAACCTGATGATGTACATGAAGCTGTTTGAAAGATTGCCTGTGAGATGAACGAGGATGATATATCTATGGTAGTAAGGAGTGAAAAAGAAATTCTTAGCTTAGGCGAGTCACTCTACAATGCCAGAAAACCTCAAGAGGAGGAACGATTATATTAGACAAAAAATGAGAGAGATGGCAAGACTATTAATAACTGCTCGATCTATTACGCCTTTGAAAACCACACAGGATCTTGTTATACCCAGTAACTTTCCCCATCTCATACGAGCAGTCAGAGCTGTTGCTGGTTATGAGTTGGAGGTCAACTCGTACAAAACTCCATCGCTGTCATTGAAACTTGGGAACAGTTTGGCCAAAGTTGCTTGGATTGTGCAGTGCAATGCCATCATTGACAATCAACATGCTGTTGCAGAGTCAGCAAAACAATTTACCATTCTGTATGAGAAAAGGTGGGCAGAGTTTGTTTCAGCAGCTGCATTGGGTACATTGCAACAAGCCAAATGGAATAAGCCACAGGTTTTACAATTTACACAGGATGTGACACTGCTGCACAACTTTCTTGCTACAGAGTCTGCAAAGTGTATGAAAGACCTGGAGAACAATCCCAACAACACAAATTTTGAAATCTTGCTAAAAAAGACTTTGACGCAGATAGTAGTTTTCAACAGAAAAAGGCAAGGGGAAGTTTCAAAAATGGATCTTCAGGTTTTTACATCCCGGAATCGTAAAGAGTTGAATCCTGATATTATGGTGAGCCTTACTGAGTTTGAACAGAAGCTTGCAAAGCACTTTGAAAGAGTTGAGATTTGTGGTAAAAGGTCAACGATGGTACCTGTGCTTCTTACACATGACATGATCGCTGCAATGGAACTCCTTGTGAAAAACAGAAATCAATGTTGAGTCCAAATAGAAAATGTGTACTTGTTTGCACGCCCATGTGTCCTTTCACATTACAGGGGCTCTGACTGCTTCCGCATGTTTGCAAAACAATGTGGTGCAAACTGCCCAGAGGCGCTCACTTCAACAAGACTGCTTAAACAAGTTGCCACTTTGTCCACAGTACTAAACTTTTGTCCACAGAGAACTCTATCGGCTTCCAGAAAGTACCTTGCAGATGGCAAAAGTCAGTAAATTGTTAATAGCAATGGAGAAAGGAAAACTATCTGACCTGCAGGGGAAAGGGCTGGATGACATTGAGATAAATCCTGAAGGTAAAATTTTATTTGAACCTTAGTTCATAAAACTTCAAAGAAAACATTTATGTATGCTCAGTATGTAATTTAAGGTGATTTTTTACTGACTGTTATTTTACCTAACCAGATCAAGTAGTCCCAAGTGATGATTCCAGTGAATAAATGATTGCTGACCCACAACACAAAGGTATCCTGACTTGTACAGTATGTGAAGAAATCCAAATAGAAGCAGTTAATAGATACCTGAAATTGTATTTTCCTGAAAGATCTGGAAACTTGGACAGAATATGGGCCAATAGGGTCCGTGTGCTGCCTGCCAGGCAAACAAACCTATGGACACTGACATATTTCATTGTTACTTCTCAAAGGTTTAAGAAGTAAGACATCCAAGGGGCCAAGTCACCTACCTGTCCCAACCACCTCAGACAAGGACAGTACTTCTGCCGCCACCATTGAAGACATCAGAAACCTCAACACTGAACCAATCAATGGCAAAATGTCAGAGAGACCAAAACATTATTGTGATTCAAATAAAAGCTTATTCATTTCTGGGATGTCTCCATGTAAATGTCTTTTTGTTTTTCTTTGACACATTTTTACCCATCATTTTAGATGGATAGCCGGGAGACATAGTCCCTCCAGCGTGTCCTGGGTCTTCCCCGAGGCCTCCTCCCGGTGGGACATGCCTGAAACACCTGCCCAGGGAGGCGTCCAGGAGGCATCCGGAACAGATGCCGGAGCCACCTCAGCTGGCCTCTCTCGATGCGGAGGAGCAGCGGCTCTACTCCAAGCTCCTCCCGGCTGGCCGAGCTTCTCACCCTATCCCTCAGGGTACGCCCAGCCACCCTGCGGAGGAAACTCATTTTGGCCGCTTGTATCCGCAATCTTGTTCTTTCGGTCACTACCCAAAGCTTGTGACCATAGGTGAGGGTGGGAACGTAGATCGACCGGTAAATCGAGAGCTTCACCTTTCGGCTTAGCTCCTTCTTCACCACGACGGACCGGTACAGCGACCGCATCACTGCAGCCGCTGCACCGATCCGCCTGTCGATCTCACGCTCCATCCTCCCCTCACTCGTGAACAAGACCCCGAGATACTTGAACTCCTCCACCTGAGGCAGGATCCCCCCACCGACCCGGAGAGGACAAACCACCTTTTTCCGGTCGAGAACCATGGCCTCGGACTTGGAGGTGCTGATTCTCATCCCAGCCGCTTCACACTCGGCTGCAAACCGCCCCAGCGCACATTGGAGGTCTTGGCTCGATGAAGCCAACATGACCACATCATCTGCAAACAGCAGAGACGCAATCATGTGGTTCCCGAACCAGACTCCCTCCGGCCCCTGGCTGCGCCTAGAAATTCTGTCCATAAAAACAATGAACAGAACCGGTGACAAAGGGCAGCCCTGCCGGAGTCCAACACGCACTGGGAACAAGTCTGACTTACTGCCGGCAATGCGAACCAGACTCCTGCTCCGATCATACAGGGACCGCACGGCCCTTAACAGAGGGCCCCGGACCACATACTCCTGGAGCACCCCCCACAGGATGCGTCGAGGGACACGGTCGAAAGCCTTCTCCAGATCCACAAAGCACATGTAGACCGGTTGGGCGAACTCCCATGAACCCTCGAGCACCCGGCGGAGAGTATGGAGCTGATCCAGTGTTCCACGACCCGAACGGAACCTGCACTGTTCCTCCTGGATCCGAGGTTCGACTATCGGCCGTATCCTCCTCTCCAGCACCCTGGAATAGACTTTACCGGGGAGGCTGAGGAGTGTGATCCCTCTGTAATTAGAGCACACCCTCCGGTCCCCCTTTTTAAAAAGAGGGACCACCACCCCGGTCTGCCAGTCCACAGGCACTGTCCCTGACCACCACGCGATGTTACAGAGACGTGTCAGCCACGACAGTCCCTGCACATCCAGAGACTTGAGGTACTCTGGGCGGATCTCATCCACCCCCGGAGCCTTGCCACCAAGGAGTTTCCTGACTGCCTCGGTGACTTCGGCTCGGGTAATGGACAAGTCCTCTCCCGGGTCCCCCGCCTCTGCTTCCTCCGCGGAAGACGTGACGGCAGGATTGAGGAGATCCTCGAAATATTCCTTCCACCGCCGGACAACATCCCCAGTCGAAGTCAACAGCTCCCCGCCTGCACCATAAACGGTGTCGGTGGCGAACTGCTTCCCCCTCCTGAGGTGCCGAACGGTTTGCCAGAACTTCCTCCATTGCCTCCCTGAACTCCTCCCAAGCCCGAGTTTTTGCCTCCGCTACCGCCCGAGGTGCAGCACGCTTGGCCTGCCGGTACCTGTCAGCTGCTTCCGGGGTCCCACGAGCCCACATGGCTTGATAGGACTCCTTCTTCAGCTTGACGGCATCCCTTACTTCCGGTGTCCACCACCGGGTTCAGGGGTTACCGCCACGACAGGCACCGGAGACCTTAAGACCACAACTACGAGCTGCCGCGTTAACAATAGAGGTGGAGAACATGGTCCATTCGGACTCAATGTCTCCGACCTCCCCCGGGATCTGGGAGAAGCTCTCCCGGAGGTGGGAGTTGAAGACCGTACTGACAGAGGGCTCAACCAGACGTTCCCAGCAGACCCTCACAATACGTTTGGGCCTGCCGGGTCTTTCCGGTCTCCTCCCCCGCCAGCGGATCCTGCTCACCACCAGGTAGTGATCAGTTGACAGCTCAGCCCCTCTCTTCACCCGAGTGTCCAAAACACAGGGGCGGAGGTCAGACGACACGACAACAAAGTCGATCATCGACCTCCGCCCCAGGGCATCCTGATGCCAAGTGCACCGGTGGACACCCCTGTGTTCGAACATGGCAGTTCGTCACGGACAAACTGCGACTAGCACAGAAGTCCAGCAACAGAACACCGTTCGGGTTCAGAACGGGGAGGCCGTTCCTCCCAATCACGCCTCTCCAGGTCACACTGTCACTGCCCACATGTGCGTTGAAGTCCCCCAGCAGAACAACGGAGTCCCCAGTCGGAGCACCAGCCAGCACCCCTCCCAAGGACTCCAAGAAGGCCGGGTACTCAACACTGCCATTCGGGCCATAGGCCGAAATGACAGTGAGAGACCTGTCCCCAACCCGAAGGCGCAGGGACGCAACCCTCTCGTTCACCGGGGTGAACTCCAACACGTGACGGCTAAGCTGTGGGGCAATAAGCACGCCCACCCCAGCCCGCCTCAACTCACCGCGGGCAACGCCAGAAAAATGGAGAGTCCAGCCCCTCTCGAGGAGCTGGGTTCTAGAGCCCATGCTGTGCGTGGAGGTGAGCCCGACTATATCTTGCCGGTACCTCTCAACCTCCTGCACCAGCTCGAGCTCCTTCCCCCCCCCCAGCGAGGTGACATTCCATGTCCCTACAGCCAGAGGCTGCTTCCGAGGCCCGGGCGGTCGAGGCCCTCCGCCTGGCTCCAGGGTGGGGCCCCGGTTGCGCCATACCGGGCGACGTCACGGTCCTCTTTTTGGTTTGATTCATAAGGGTTTGTGAGCTGCTCTTAGTCTGTCCCGTCACCTAGGACCTGTTTGCCTTGGGAGACCCTACCAGGGGCATAAAGCCCCGGGCAACATAGCTCCTGGGATCATTCGGGCACTCGAACTCCCCCACCACGATAAGGTGGCAGCTCAGGGGGGAGTCCAGCCATTGTTCCATTGCTAAAACTTTCTTTTGTTTCCATTTATAATAGCTGAAAAGGCAAGAAGCAAATGGACAGATGTGGAAGGAAAGGCTGTTGAGCGGCACCTGTTTCATTTCATATCAAACTGTAAAATAACAGGTAAAAAGGACTGACTGACATCTCTGGACTCTGAGTCATGGGGAAAGCAAAAGAATTGTCAAAAGATCTACGGGAAAAGGTCATTGAACTGTATAAAACAGGAAAGGGATATAAGAAGATATCCAAGTGTGGTGAGGGTAGGGATAAACTGAACAGAATAGAACAAATGGTAAAATAAATTCACAAAAGAGAAATGGGGACCGACAACGCCACCCTGGGAATTTCACCCAGGGATTAACTAAACTAAAAAGACACCCAGGTTCGCTACCCGGTAACGGATACAGGACGTGGTTCTCAGATATTTGAAAGTAACAACTTTTATTAAATACAAAAGACAGTGAATAAAATATTTTCTTTTGGAGTAAAAACAAACAAAAGCTGGAGCTGGTTGAATGGTCATGGACCAGTGTGAGGGGTGAAGATGAAAATAACAAATAAAAAATAAACAAAGTCTGAAGTTAAATACTCGTGCACAAAACAAAAAGGAAACCACTCCCAAGACACGGCACACACAACGTGGAGGGTCTCCACCACCACCACACTGGTACTGCCACCACCAGTCTCCAACAACTAAAATAAAGAAAAACAACAATTAATACAATAAAAGCAAACAACAATGGCCGAGGCGGCGAAGCAGCAGAGCCGGTGTCGTGCCAAGGCAGTTATCCCCGATAGAATTTGTATCCCCTGGCCGCGGGAGCGCGCACACACTTCTACGTTTGCACACACTTCTACGTTTCGGTTTCAACGAAGTACATGCGCAATATGTTATTCATCGTGTCAGTGTTAGTTTTATTAACAACGTTACATATTATGACATATTAGACATTTATCAAGAATGTTTTACTCTGCTCTTTCCGATGTGTTGTTGAAGTGTATATATTAGTTTAGTCAATGACGTTACGCTACAGACACACAGTTTTCCAGAATGTTTTTATTCCGCTGTCCTCTACGTGGTGTTGAACCTTATATGTATTCAATCAACGACGCTATACTACGGACAAATTAGACATTAATCAAGAATGTTTTTATTACTCTGTTCCCTACGTGGTGTCGAAGTTTATATTAGGCTATTCAGTGTACTGCATTGGCAATGTCGTGTCTATTTCCCCCTATGATTTTACAGTGTTATAATGTACCACGTAGGCTAGACGATTACTTACACTGTGAAATCAACATCAAAATATTGTTGGAAATGATTCTGAATTTCCTCTCCAAAAATAATCATAAAACATTTCATCATATACCCGTTTCTATTTATTGTGTTTTTCACTGCACAAAACCATAAAGGCACTTAGACCAGGTGTGACTATGTCTAGTCACACTGGTCAATATGGAGAAGATTCTTCTCTCCTAGCTGAAGTTACAGGGGGGGTGCTTATTATATCAGACTGGACAGACTGGCTGCCATAAATTGTATCCCCCCCCCCTCCTAAACAAACAAATGTTGCACTATCAACTTGTGCTTTATTTTGTGACTAGTTCAGGTCATGTCTAGTCACACTGGTCAATATGGAGAAGATTCTTCTCTCCTAGGTGAAGTTACAGGGGGGATACTTATTATATCAGACAATAGCTTTTTGTGTAAAGATTTGTTTTATAAAGACATGCTGAACTTACAATGTAAGCAAAGATAAGGATAAAAAATACAAATATATGGCCAATTGTCCTTGTGGAAAAAAAGGAAAGTAACAAGTAGCCTAACTTTAATTACAATATATGTGAGATAATGACAACAACATGATAACTAACGATAAACCTGTAAATGTTATGAAAACCCTGACTATTATGTTGGAATAATAAAATAAAATTAAAAATTAAATAAAACATATACAAAACAGTCAAGAAAACGGGTTACACAAGAAACATTTTTATTTACAATCTTATAAAGGTCAAAAAAGGGACACAGCACGTATCCCTTCATAAAACATACTAAACGTTGATGCAAGCAGCACAAATGAAGGTTTGGTCCGTTGGTGGGCCTTGGACACACATGTGGTGGAACCACCGCAAGCAAATGTCACACTGAATCTGTAAAACACAAACAGTTGGGTTTAGAATAGAATAGAACCTGCACATTTTATTGCTATTATGATGTTCTCTTTTTAATAAACAGTATTTCACTTGGAGCTACAACCAAGTTAAAATGTTAGTCCTTGGCAATAAAATAAGATTCTGACATCACTCTAACAAACATTGTTTAATAACTGAACACATTTAATTTGATACTTATAAATCACAGTAATTTTATTGATTTAGGTACCCAATTCATGTCTGTCTCGTGCTCCTCTTCCCCGCAGAAGTGGCATCTGTCGGACAGGTCATCTGTTCAAAGAAACAAAAATAAAGTGAAAATAATGAGCAGGACTGATTTTTCTTGTCATGTATCCACACTGTCATACCATTTCATTCACTTTAGAATAATTGTGATAACTGTTTTTACAGGAGTTTTCAGGAAAAGTCTTTAGATTGCACGAACAGATTTTATTTACCCGTGTTGAGCAGGAGAGAGACAGCCATTTGAAGCCTTTGGCTGTTGATGAAATCTGTTGTTGCCTCGAAATGTAATGGCTCTTTTCGCAACATTTGTTCAGCAAACTGAAAAAAGACAATTCAATACAATTACCCAAAACTGCACCCATTAGTTGCTAAGTGCCTACAATATCACTTGACAGAAACACAAACCTGCTGACAGTGAATAACTTTTGTGTTTTAGTCAATAGTTATCTAAAAAACTGTTTCTATTTCTTACAACAAAAATGTGAGGGTGAGGACACATCTCTACATACTTTCAAGCTAAAGACTCCACAACAGAGGTGCTGTCAAGTTGTCTTGGGTGTCGGACAGTGTCACATGTCCACCTTGAGACATTGCACCCCTTTTTTCTCATGAATGCCCTAAGGAAAGAAAAAAATATCAATGAAATATTATGTGTTGCAATTTCATCTGTCACACGCAAAATCAAACAGTTTCACGCTGAGTTTTGAACAGGTTGGCACCATGTGCAGCAGGCAACACCCTCAATGGTGAGGGAGAATGCTGACATGCAGCATGAAGGGCTTTCAATGGTGGAAAGACTGCAAAGGTGATACATTAACCATTTCTAAGTCAATTTTCACTGGATAGTAGACATACTTAATAACAAGATGAAATGTCCATAATGTTTTATTTGAACAGCTATCTTTACCTTGTCGTTTGCAAACATGTTTTTATGGCTTGCTCTGACTCCCCCAGCGGATCCAAGAACAGGCTCTTTTTTTCTTTTGGGTAGATGACCTAAGTCGTTTGGTTCATTATAATGAATTACACATCTGCACTAACACAGCAGCATTACAAAAGTGTTCTGCATTTGTCTTATGTTTTATGCATGAATCATTTTTACCGCAACTGTCCAGTGGTGATGGTCATTTATAATTCCGACAATGATCTGAAAGTCCAGTGGTTTAATCTGAAATTGGAGAGAAAAGGTGTGGGAATTTCATTCTCCACCAAATACAACTATTAAGTGAAAATAAATTCTACATTTGAATACCTTATATATTTTTTTAATGCACTCTCTCAAAATATAGAATAGTAATACATAAAATTTAAGGCATCTAAATATTCATCACATCCGAAGAATCTGTTATTAATCAGAATCAGAGAGCAAATTCATGAAATTCATTATATAAATAAAGACCTTGACTCTTGGAGATCTTCCCTTCCAGATTGCGGACATGGCAAAAGAGTCAATGAATGCCGCTTTCCCGTGGTTCTGGTGATTGTGCTCACGTACCAACACTGCAATTAATGAACTGTGAAGACATTTTAAACAACAGATTGTAATAGTTTGTTTTTTGTTTTTCCCCAAAAAAATATATAGATAGCTCTATATTTGACTTGCAAATTAAATTATATATTTCCAAATGTGTACATGTGTAAATAAGAGTATTGTACCTCACTCTCCAATTCCATGGCAGGACCAACCTGCTTAATGTCCCAGTAAAATATTTTGTATGCCCCAACCTTCGAGAGGAGGACATGGACATCCTTTCCAGCCCAAGCATCCTGTACATCTGTGTGGAGGGGCAAAGTGGCCTCCCCACGAAAAAGGGGATCTGGACCGACCGGATTGAGGTGGTGGAGTAGAAGGAGGAGGCAGGCAGCGTCAATTGCAGGAAGAAATTAAGTTTTATTCTTTTAACCCCAAAAACCATCAATAAGCGACAGAAGCCAGCTTCATAAGTCCTCTAGTCTCTCACCAGACTAGTCAGCTCTCCTTCCCACAGCAAAATGAGCCCCCTTTATAGGGGGGCAGCATTTCATTGCCAATTGGGCCACCCCACTACCCGTGGTGACATCGACACAGTCGAACATTCCAAAACAAAACAATAACCAAGAATCACACCCTTCAATAAACAGAACACAATCCCCCTTAAACCTACAAACCCTTAAATACAAATAAACCCCACATTCTCCCCTTAATTATACATTCAAACCAAAACCAACACCCCCCTCTTACGGCAATGGGCTACTCCACTTTAGCCGGCGCTCCATAAAACCCCACCCCTGCAGCGGTGCGCGCTTCCGCCCAGGAGCAGCGGAGTGGACCGGGACCAAGCGGATGCAGGTGAGGTGTGGGTGAGCAGCATGGTGAGATATGATGGTGTGAGATGATTGACCAGTGCACAAACTGTTACAGGTTGGGAAATGGGACAGAATGGGAGTCGCGGTGCTCCGCGCTCCCGACGCCGACACCCTGCTCACGTCACCCGTTCCTCCGCCCCAAAGCACGGCAGGGCACAAGAACCGTATTACATAATAAATAAAAATCCCCTACACAACCCTGTGTGTGTGTGTGTGTGTGTGTGTGTGTGTGTGTGTGTGTGTGTGTGTGTGTGTGTGTGTGTGTGTGTGTGTAAAACAGCGTCTCTTTCGCTCGCTCTCCCGTGCGGGCAACGCCACGCCGCGTCCTCGTGGGGGGAGACAGTGAGAAGGGGAGGCGGAGATCGCTCACTTTCTCACATTATCTGCAAAAAAAAAAAAAAAGAGAGAAAATATAAAACCTCCTCATGCCTGGCGTCCACATGTGTGGACATCACATATTTGGTTTTTTCACCAACATTACATTTTGGTCTACAAGGGCTTGGTGTCCACTGATATCATTAAACTGCCACCAAGTGGTGGAAGAGGACTATAACACATCACAGATAAAACAGATTAGATTCAAGATGCCCGACAACCCACCCAGAAAGCGAGATGGCTACTCCCAATCAAAACAAATGTCATTGGTTTATTCTTGTTCAGATATGTGTAGAAGTGTTTAATGTTTGTTGTAGAAGTATAAAATGTCATATCTCATATGTGGAAAACATTTTTCATCATCATGCAAAAACATAAATCTTTGTTTTTGCTTTTGCATAAGATCCCAAGTAGTCTAAATATCAAATAGAAAAAAAATGCATGAGTTGCAAGAGTTAGGAGGTTAAATAAAATCTAGTAAATCAATTAGTCAAGTAAGTGGCAATTGAAATGCATCAAACTATCTATGTAATGCTCAATTACAGACATTATTGTTACCACATTGTCGACAATATATAATACATCTTCGAACATATGCATACATATGTGTCTGTGTATTTGTCTTGAAATAATTCTTACATTTCTCTGCAACTGATTTGGTAGATTTTGGAGTTGCTGGTGATACTTGTGGAATTAGTACATTTGTGGGGGCTGGAGATGGTGGGGAGGAGGTGAGGAGGTGGGGAGGCTGGAGCTGGTGAGGAGGCTGGAGGAGGTGGGGAGGCTGCAGGTGGTGTGGCGGCTGAATACCTATGTGGCAGTCTAGGTGTTTCAGATGCCTTCAACTTTAATTGATCGATATTAAGTTTTTTGAAGATGGCTCCATGGTCATCCTGCAGGTCTGCACTTTTGTCCTGTATTGCCAGTATCTTGTATGGTCCTAAAAAGTTTGCCTCCAATTTGCCTCCCTTTCGCTGTTGGCTCCGAA